>NC_135534.1:10322383-10622709 GCF_045843805.1 Urocitellus parryii | reverse complement strand
TAACCAAGCAACTGGTTTTGGCTTGTTATTCTCTCAAGTGGAAAATCCCATGTCTTCCATACTTGTATCTTTCTTTTTTCTTAAAATTTAGGTTTTATTTATTGTATATATTTAAGGTGTACTACACAATGTTTTGATGCACATAGTGAAATGATTGCTACAACCAAGCAAAGTAGCATATCCATTACCTTCCATGGTTACTTCTTTCTTTCCTGGGATAAATTCCACTGGGTCATGGTGAAGAACCCTGCAACATGCTATTGGATCCAGTTTGCCAGCATTTTGTTGAGAATTATTGCACTGATATTCATCAAGGATGTTGACCTGTAACCTTCTTTCTTCTTGCTTTGGTGTAGGTAATGCTGACTTTGTAAAATGAGCTTAGGGCATTCTCTCTTCATAAGTTTTTGGAAAAGTTTGAGATGTTTTGGTATTAGTTCTTTAAATGTTTGTTGAATTTAACAGTAAAGGCTGAAGGTCCTGGACTTATTTTTGATGAGATATCTATAAATGTTTTCACTTCAATCTCCTTATTCATTATTGACCTATTCAGACTTCCCATTCTTTCATGATTCAGTCTTGGTAGGTTGTATGTGTCTAGGGATTTATTAATTTCTTTTAGGTTATTCAGTTGGTTGGCATAGTAGTCTCTTATGCTTCCTTTTGTTTCTCTATTATCAGTTGTAATGTCTCCTCTTTCATATCTGATTTTATTTGAATCTCCTCTCTTTTTATTTGTTTTTAGTCTAGGTAAGGTTGTCAATTTTGTTTGTCTTTTCAAGAACCAATTCAATATCATCAATCCTTTATATTGTTTTTCTAGCTTCTATTTTATTTATTTGTATTCTGAACTTGTTTATTACTCTTTTTATGAACTCTGCTTAGGTTATTCTCCGTTTTTGAATCCTTTATGTAGAAAGCTAGGATGCTTGTGTGAGAAATTTCCTTTCTCTTCATTAGGCATTTATTGCTAAAAATTTCCCTTAAGAATATCTTTTTTTCTCCATCCCATAAGTTTTGATATTTTGTGTTTCCATTTGATTTCTCTTAAGATTTAAAAACGTTTCTGGTTTAATTCCTTCTTTGACCTGGTTCTTCAGGAGCAAATTGATTAATTTTTCTTAGGGCCTGCCTCTGCCATCTTGATGTCACTGAACTCCTAACTCAGATATAAAATCAACATATAAAAATCAAGAGTTTTTCTGTACACCAACTAGAAATCCACTAAAGAATAAGGAAAGAAATGTCATTCACAATCATTAAGAGTAAAAAATACAACAAAATCTAAAGTAAATTAAAATAAATTAAACCCTAGGAACAGCTCTAACCAAGGATATAAAAGATCTCTACAATGAGAATTATAGAATTGAGGAAAGAAATTGAAAAAGAAATTAGAGTTGGAAACATCTCTCTCTCCTATTCTTGGACAGGCAGAATTGATGTTGTTAAAATGGTCATATTACCAAAAGTAATCTACATATTCAATGTGATTCCCATCAAGATACAATGACGTTCTTCACAAAACTAGAAAAAACAGTTCTAAAGTTCTTATGGAAGAATAAAAGACCTAGAATAGCCAATGTAATTCTAAGGGGTGAGGTGGGAGCAATGTTGGAGGTACCCCAATTCCTGACTCCCTATTATACTATAGAGCTATAGTAAGAAAACCTGCATGATATTAGCACAAAAACAGACATGTAGAATGCAATAGACTAGATGACACAGAGACAAACCCACAATGATAGTTATTTGATCCTTGATAAAGGTGCCTAAAGCACAGTTTGGAGAAAAGACAGCCTTTTAAACAGATGGGTCTGGAAAAACTAAATAGCCGTATATAGAAGAATGAAACTTGATTTCCATTTTTCACTGTGCACAAAGGTCAACTCCAAGTGGGCCAATGACTTTAGAATTAGACTAGAAACTCTGCAACTGATAAAAGAAAACAAAGGGTCAAAGGTCCAACATACAGGTATAGGCATCGACTTCCTCTAAGTACTCCTAAAGCTCAGGAAATAAACCTCAGAAGCAATAAATGGGACAGCATAAAATTTAAAAGCTTCTGCAGAACAAAGGAAACAAAAGTGTGAATGAAAGGTGGAAAAATCTTTTCCAGTCACTTTTTTGACAGAGGATTAATATCCAGAATATAAAAACAACTAAAAAAATGCTACCAGAAAACCATATAACACATCAATAAATGGGCAATCTAAACAGACATTTTGCAAAAGAAGAAATATAAATAAATGGTCAGCAAATAAATGAAAAAAATTTCAACATTTTTAGCAATCAGAGAAACACAAATCAAAAGTACACTGAAATTTTATCTCACTCCAGTTAGAATTGCAATCATTAAGATTAAAAGAAACAGTGCTGGTGAAGATGCAGAGAAAAAGAGAAAATTATGCATTGCTGATGGAATTTTAAATTAGTACATGTATTATGAAGGACAATATGGAGTTTCCTCAAAAGGTTAGAACTGGAACCACCGAATGCCCCAGCTATACTCCTTGATATTTATCCAGAACTAAGGTTAGCATATTATAGTGATACTTGAATACTCATGTTTAGCAGCACAATTCACAAAAGCCAAGTATCGTAGCTTGGGATTGGGGCGCAGTCCACTCCAACACTGAAACAATGCCCACCTGTGATTATCATTTCAGACAAAGGTGGGCCTTTAAAATTAGTTTCAGTAGATGTCAACTTGCTGAGCTAACTACTCTTAGACATGCTAGTCAAGGCCAAAAATTCTTCCAGGAAGCACAGAGAGAAGTAAATGTGAAATGTGGAAACAAAGGTCTCAGAGATGTCCAGCTGGAGAAAATACAACTTAAGCATCAACTTCTGCCCATTGCTAACAAACAAACAAACAAACACAGTTATTTCAGTAATAGTCTAGTTGTTCTTCCTGCTGCCTCTCTTGCTCTTTATTCTTCGTAAAGCAGTCAGAGTAATGCTTAAAACATTAAATCATAAACATTGCAGCAGAAATCTTTTGGCATTCCAGTCTGACCAGGCCTTCGTATTTGTGCATCTGGACTCTACGTTCATTTGTCTCACCATCTCCTCTTCCCCACTCCTTTGTTCACACTTTCCTCCTCTGCCTGTGTCATGAAGCTGGTCCTTTCCTTGGAGAATGTCCATCTGCTGTTCCCTTTGCCCCTTGAACCCTTGATCATCTCCCATTCCACAATATCCTCACCATCATCTTTCATGTCTTGGTTCAAATGCCTCTTCTTCAGAAATTTCCCTGACCAATCTATCTGAAGAAGGTCCATTCCTGGTCCAAGCCACTCTTAGTCCCCTTACCCCATGTGTTTCCTTTATAACATTTATCCCTATCAGACTTTTAAAAAATCTTTGTTTACCTACTCCTTGACTCACTCTTCCAACTAAAATGTAAGCTACAGGAGAACAGAAGGCCTGTCTTATTCCTCTATGAAATTATTTCCCTGAATTCCCAGGGAAATAATTTCATGGAGGCTTTCCTCACATGTAGACACATCTATCAGATTATCCTTCATACTGCTCAGTAATCACTGGCCTTAACCATTTGTTTTTCTAGGCCATGTGCTTACTGAAAAAAGAATAATTTGATTATTCAAATTTGTAATCCAAACACAAGTTTGCCTTCATTAACATTTGTTATATGAATTAAGAAAGACACATAAGAAGAAAGAAGAGGGAGGGGGAGGAAGAGAGAGAGAGAGAGAGAGAGAAACTAGGGGGGAGAGAGAGAGAGAGAGAAACTAGGGCTGAGAGAGAGAGAGAGAGAGAGAGAGAGAGAGAGAGAGAGAGAGAGAAAGAAACTAGTGCTCTCCTAATCTAGGCACATGGGACAAGAAACATAAAGTTTAGGAAGGAAAGGACTTGTTAGTTCTTTCATGGTTGAACAGACCCAATAGATGTTGACTATTGAAAGAGTGACCTGAGTATCTTGAAAATTCCTGACAGAATTCCTGGAACTCAGAATGAAAGCTAGGGTGTTATATATTCTAAGTATGGTGGCTTCCTATGCTGTGTATGAGGTTGACCTAGATGGTATATTTTGGACCTAAACTGTACACACACACACACACACACACACACACACACACACAAGCACCCCACACACAGACTGGGTTTTGAACCCAGAACCCAGGGGCACTCTACCACTGAGCTAAATCCCCCATTTTTTTTAAAGACAGGGTCTTATAAGTTGCTGAGGCTGGCTCAGTGTCTCAGGTCACTCGGATTACAGGTATGCACCACACTGTGCTTGGTGCCTCTGTAAAATTTTTGTGAGAAAATCACAGATATGGTAAACTTTATGAAGCATAATGTATGTGAGGCAGGTGTTAGGAGATGAAAGTACAGGTGTCTCCAAAAGATAATGCAAGAGTGTTCTGAGGCAAAATGACTACATTATGAGAACTTTCACCTAATCAGTGGATTATAATCCACTGATATGGATTAACTGGGTGATCGCTGTAGGCAGGTAGGTTGTGGCTGGAGGAAGTAGATCACTGGGGGCATATCTTTGTGGTTTATATATTGTCCCTGGCAAGCAAAGATCTCTTGGCTTCCTGTTGCCATGTCCTGAGCTGCTTTCCTCTGCTATGCCCTTGTGCCATGAAGTTCTGCCTCGCCTTGGGCCCAGAGCTACAGAGAAGGCTATCCATGAACTAAGACCTCTAAAACTGAGCCAAAATAAACTTTGTTTTAAACTACGTTGTTCTTGTAAGGTCTTTTGGTCATAGATGAAAAATTTGACCCAAAAGAGTTTAAACACTTATTAATTAACTCCAGTGTCTCTAACACACCTTGTAAGATTCTTTGCAATGAGGCCCTGTGAGTTGACTTTTCCTTCTCAGAGATATTTAGAAGTTCTAACCCCAGGTACCTGTGAATGAGGTCTTGTTTGGAAATTGAGTCTTTGAAGATGTAGTAAAGTTAAGATGAGCTCATTTTGGGTTAGAGTATGCCCTAATTCTGTGATGGAGGCAAGGATTTGGTTAATTCATCTGCAACTCAAGGAATCCAAGAATTGGGCTGGGGATGTGGCTCAAGCGGTAGCGCGCTCTCCTGGCATGCGTGTGGCCCGGGTTCGATCCTCAGCACCACATACAAACAAAGATGTTGTGTCCGCCGAGAACTAAAATAAACATTAAAAAAAATTTTAAGAAAAAAAAAAAGGAATCCAAGAATTGTTGGCAACCATTAAAAGCTAGAAATATGCCAGCAATAAAGCCTAGGGGCTTTATTGGAACATGGTCCTGCTGATGCCTTGATTTTGAACATCTAGTTCCAAGACATCTGAGAGAATCAGTTTATGTTGTTTTAAACTATGAAGTTAGTGGTGCTTTTATGTTAGCACTTAGGGAATTAATATAGAATTTAGGGGTGGGAATGCTGTTGTAGCAATACCAAAAAATGTGGAGGTGGAACTAGAATCCAGTAAGAAGTAGAGGATATGATAGTTGTTTTGAGGAATATAGTAGAAAAAGTCTAGATTCCCTTGGAACAAAATACAGATGTTAAGGTTGGTTCTGATAAAGGCTTGGACAGATGTAAGGAGAACAGAAAAAGCTTCCATCACCATAAATGGAATGTTGGTATCTAGAAATATGAATAACAGAGGTTCTGCTGGTAAGGTATCTGTCCCTTCCAGTTCAGTAATGCAGTGTTCCTGCTGGTAAAATTATCAAAAACGTTGTTGATTCCCCATAGGTGTCAAGGAGATCCACATCATTAGACATTATTCATAAACACTGTTTGGATAACGCCATTTCTATTCCTGTCTTCTGCTGAATGGTTGGTTAATAGATCCATTAGTCACTCATTTATTCTGAACTATTACAAGGCAATACTTTTTATAAAGTGCACAGAAAACTTGGCCAAATTGAGTTCTGCTCTTGGGTCCAAAGTAGAATTTGTAAGTGATAGACTTGGATATTTATCAGAGAAAATTTCCAAGCAATGTGAAACTTGTTTTCTCTTTGCTATTTATGGCAAAATGTGAGAAGAAAGAGGTAAATCCAGGATTGAACAGTTAACCAAAAAGGAACCAGCACTTGATAGAAAAATTCTGAGCTTGTTCACATAGCATGTCTGGAAATAGAACCCAGGATGTGGCTGAAAAACCATTTGCTAAAGAGAATAAATATGTGACTTGTTGTTATAATCAACCATTCAGCATAAGCCAGGAATAGAGATGGGGTTATCTGGTAGGATTTTTTGATACCCCTCTTGTCAAATGAAGTGAATCTCTCCTGACATTTGTGAAAAGTCACAAGTTTTTTTCTTTCTTTCTTTTTTTTTTTTTTAGTTTTGCCAGCAGGAACACTGTCAGATTAAAGTGAAAGGAACAGGAGCAGAAAACAAAAGAGAAATGATTCCTAGTGGAGAGCCACTGATGTGGAAGCCAGGGGTTTGACTGCTATCATGGAGGGCTCAGAGGACAGAGGACTGAGCCCCAGAGAATTATTCTCAGGTCTTAAAACCTAGTAGAACTTACTCTGCTGTATCCCCCATATACTCCCTTCATTCCTCTCACCTTTTCCTTTGTTTTTTTAAAAAACATTTTAGTCATTGATGGACCTTTATTTTATTTATTTTTTATGCAGTGCTAAGGGTTGAACCCAGTGCCTCACAGATGCTAGGCAAGTGCTCTTCCACTGAGCTACACCCCCAGCCCCTCATTCTCTTCCTTTTGGAATGGGAATATCTACCCTGTGTCTGTTCCACCATTGTATTTTGGAAGCAGGTAACTTTTCTCCTAGTTTTTCAGGTTTCTCACCCATTCCTTACTTACATGATTAAATGATAAGATTTGGGACTTTTTTTTTTTTATTGTTGGTCGTTCAAAACATTACATAGTTCCTCATACATCATATTTCACAGTTTGATTCAAATGAGTTATGAACTCCCAATTTTATCCTGTATACAGATTGCTGTATCACATCAGTTACCCTTCCATTGATTGACATATTGCCTTTCTAGTGTCTGATGTATTCTGCTGTCTGTATTATTCTCTACTATCCCCCCTCCCCTCCCCTCCCCTCCCCTTTTCTCTCTCTACCCCTTCTACTGTAAATCACTTCTTCCATTTGAATTATCTTGTCTTACCCCTCCTTTCCTCTTATATGTCATTTTGTATAACCCTGAGGATCGCCTTCCATTTCCATGCGATTCCCCTTCTCGTTTCCTTTCCCTCCCACCTCTCAACCCTGTTAATGAAAATCTTCGTCTCAAGCTCTTCGTCCCTACCCTGTCCTTGTTTCCTCCCCTTATATCAGAGGAGTCATTTGGTATTTGTTTTTTAAAGATTGACTAGCTTCACTTAGCATAATCTGCTCTAATGCCATCCATTTCAAGATTTGGGACTTTTGAGTTGATGTTTAGTTAAGATTTTGGACTCAGAGTTGATTCTGTAATGGGTTAAGACATTTGGGGATGTCAAGTGGAGTGAATGCACACAGGAAGAATATGAATTTTGGGGTACCAGAGGGTAGGCTGTTGTGGATGAACTGTGCCATCTAAAGATATATGTTGAATCCTAAACCTTGGGACCTATGAGTGTGGACTTGTTTGGAAACAGGGTCTTTGCAGATGTAATAAAACTAAGAAGTTAATACTGGTTAGAGTGTGCCCCTCTAATGACTGGAGTCCTTATTGGAAGAGAACTTTGGATATAGATATATAGTCAGAACATCATGAGATAATGTAGGTAGAAATTGTAGTGATGCATTTACTAGAAATCCAAGAAATCCAAGAATTTTTAGCGAGGAAGAGGAAATGAGTGATCTTCCCTTAGAGCTTTTAAAGGGAGCATGGCCCTGATGGCTCATTGGTTTTGAACTTCCAGACTCCAGAATTCTGAAAGAATAAATTTTACATTGTTTAAAGTCATTAAGCTTTAGTACTTTATGATAGCTGTAGGAAACTAATATGGCCTCATTTCCCCCTATCCTTATCTTTGGCTGCTTTCACTTGGAATACCACACTCAAAAATTACTCAGCTTCTACTAGTTTTTGTACCACTCCAAATTCTCTCTCACCTGTGAGCCTTTCAGCAATATTATTATCTCATCTGAATAATATTTTCATTTATTATTGCACAATTAACTCTCAGTACTTCAGTAATTGATTAACAAATTTATGTGTCATCTGAAATGTAACTTTCTCCAGAATGCTGTTTTGATCTCTGTACATTATAGTAGGACTCCTGCTTCACCACCCTTTCACATTCTTTTTATCATGTAGCACAGTGCCTCTTTATTTTGGCATATGTCAATCACCCAAGTAAATTCACAAAGTCAAAACTCCTGGACCATACACAGACTTTCTTATCATAGCTGGTCATTCATGTTTGTGAAAATCCCACTAAGATGAAGGAGCTGCTCCTGAGTGTGGAGGATATTATAACACTCACATGGCTTTAGTTTTTTGTCCAGTGTGATACAAATTCACACAAAGACATTTGGGATCATTATCCCAGTGCCATTAGCAAAAAATGTCATATAGTTGAGGAGGTAAATCTGTCAGCAATGACCAGAGATGTTTTCAATGAAGTTCTTCAACCCCATGTGAAGAGACATTACCATGGTAGAGGTAGGAGAAAGCCATCTGAAGGGTTTGGAATTTCCCTATGCTTCCAGCTTGATTTAGGCTCCTCAGAGAAGGTTAACAGGTCATCGTTGGCAAAGAATGACTTTATGGAGATAGAACACAGTTCCCTACTACTAATTCACACACCCAACGTTAATTCTAATATCTTTTATCTCTCAACGATCTCTTTCGGCAACACTATAGGAAAGCAGTGTTAGTTCAAGAAAATTTTTCAATAGAGTCCCAGAGAATTATTTAAAATGTTTCTTCTAACAATTGACAAACATACTTATTAAACTCTTCTTCTGTGAATGTCCCTGATTTCAGTAGACAACTAGAAAACCAGAAGGGACTTGTAGTTTGATAAATTTGAAGCAAACAAAAGTATATCTGCTGAAGGGTATACAGCCATTTCCCACTAAAATGGAAATTTTGATACAGGTTTGAACTGGTTTTCTTTCTTTTTTAGAAAGAACAAAGGGTAAGTCTTCAGTAACTGTTTCATTATGATTAAAACATTTAGTTAAAACAATCAATTGTGAGTTAAATCCAGATGGAATGTTCAATGTAAAATATTAATTTTATTAACTGAAGATTTACCTCAATGGACATCTAACTAGGAGTTCAGAATGATTTTAAGTTTCTGGAAATTGGGAAATGGATCTGGAGCAAGGAGTGGAGGCAGGGGAGAATTAGCAGTCCTTCTGATGAAGCAGTTTACATTCTGTCTTATTTTTCATTTATTTAACATACTTTTACAACACCATCTGTGTGCTTGCTAGGAACACAGAGTTCACAGGACATGTTGAATGTTCATAATGGTCTCATAGTTCTTTAAGAGAGGAAGAGTTCAGGTCATGAGGGCAGGATGTACAACTTGCTGTGGAAGAATCAACAAGATGATGTTTGCGGTACTGAGTAAATGGCAAAGTTGGTTTCAATGAGATGAGGTTTCAATCAGGTATCTGAGGGTGAGTGGACCCTCAAGAGTTAAAGAAGGGTAGGTGAAATTAAACACTGGGAAAAGATAATTTCAGGTGGAATGATAATAAGCACACAGCTATGAACAGAGTTGGAGAGGAACATGGGATCATTGTGCAATCATTGCTTTCTTAACATAGGTACTAAAGAGGGTGCATAACTGGAGAAGAGATTTTAAAGGAATGAACAAAAGAGTTGACTTTATCCTGCAGATCAGATATTTTCAATCCTCAGTTGCTTAATAAATGCCCATTGAGGAAGTTAAAATGAGATTCTGTTCTGGAAGTGATCATGAGACAGGAGGCTCAAAACTCAGACTTGAAGAATCTTGTGTCATGGATTGGCAGATATTTTCTGGGGCGAGTAAGAAATATACCTTTAGATAATAAATAGTTTAAGATTTGTAGCATAAGATGCAAAGTTGAAGCTATTTTGTAGGTATTTATATAACAAAAGAAAAAGCAAATTTCCATATTTTTTTGTTCTTTTCCATAATTTATTTCTACAGTAAGTTTTTTTTGACAAGATTAAAATATAGCAACAATTGAGTGCCGGGTTTCTGTTCTCGCGACTAAAAGGCTCAGGGGTCACTCTAGTGAAACTGGGCTAACTGGGCTGCACGAAATAACCACACAAGAGACACAAATACCTTTTTCTTTGGGGTTGCTGTGATGGCTCCTCTGACCTTAAGGGTCCGCAGGAAGAGAGAGAGCGAGAGCACTCGCTGACCCCTTTTATTGAGGAGAAGCTATTCAAATGAGGCAAGGGATCAGGTTTCAGGGGGCTGAGTCTATTTTCATGATGTTCACTGTCAGCAGTTGACTGACACCTGGGTAGGCCACACCCAAGGGCACAGTAAGAGGAGGGGACACACACAAGGCACTTCCACGGAAGGTTCTACCATAAACAGGGCAAGGGGTTAGATTACAAAGGAACAAGTGAGCATAGCTTCACCGATGGGGCTGTAGCAAGACACACCCATTTCTGTGACTGAGTGCCTCAGCACCCAGCTGGGGAGGTAACTCAGTCACCCGTAAGGTTGGCCTCCCACAATTGAGTATGAGTTTTTGTAATATAAACCTGCCAATGAGAATGGCATTATTTTTCTTTTGAGACATTTCTTTTACTTGAGTTCAAAGTTAGCGCTACCTCTCAAATTGCACATGTTCATTTTTGAATGGTGATCCATTATGAACTTGTGCATATTTAATCTTTGCAATTGTCTTTTCACACAGGCAGGTACTGCTAAATACTTATATTAATCCATGAGCATATGCATTGTCTGAAAGTAAAGAATTCTATTTGACTGTTCTCTAGATATTAAGTTATACAGAAGCTCCTCACTTGCAAAACAGCATATTACTGGCACAAAAACAGACACATTGATCAATGGAACAGAATAAAGAGCTCAGAAATGAACCAATACAGCAACAGTCAACTGATCTTTGACAAATGTGCCAAGAACACACATTAGTAAAAATCATTTCTTTAATAAATAATGATATATAGTTCGTGGCTGGGTGCCACCTGCTTCTAGGGAACTGGAGGGAGGCAAAAGCCTAGGCCCCCTTGCTGCTGGCCGGGCCCCAGCTGTGTCATTCATCTGCCTCAGGGACATCACTGCTACATTATTTGCAGTGAGCTTCATAGACTACCACATGCCCAGATCCTCTTTTTTTTATTGTTCTTTAAAAAAATTCTATTCAAATGATCATCTTTGACATCTTGTTAAATACATGGCTTGTGTATTGGGCATAGTATTGCAGTAAACATGAGCATGCAGATATCTCATTGATAGAATGATTTCCTTTCCTTTGGATAAATATACCTAGTGGTGGGATTACTATATCACGGGATAATTCTGTTTTTTGTTTTTTGAGGACTCAATATGCCATTTTCCACAATGGTTATATCAGTTAATATTTCCACCAACTGTGTATAAAATTTATCCCTTCTCTGCATCTTGGCTAGCATTTGTAATTTTTGTCTTTTTGATCATAGCAAATTTAACCAGGGTGAGAGATATCTCCTTGTAGTTTTGATTTGCATTTCCCTGATGACTAGTGAACATTGTTCAACTATGTTGAACATTTTTTTCATATACTTGTTGGCCATTTGTATGTCTTTTTTGAGAATCATCTATTTAGCTCATTTGCCTTTTGTAAAATCAGTTTTTCTTTGTTATTGAGTGGCTGACATCCAGTCATCTGGATATTAACCCCTTTTCTGATGAATAGTTTATAAATATTTTCTTCCATTCCATAGGTTGTCTTGACTGGTTCCTTTGCTGTGCAGAAGCTTCTTGGTTTGATATTATCTTGTCTGGTTTTGCTTTCACTCTGTGTGCATTGGGGGGGTTCTATCCAAAAATTGTTTTTCCAATTTCAATGTCTTGAACTGTTTTTTTTTTTTTATGTTTTCTTTTAGTGGTTTCATAGTTTCAGCACTTACATTTAGGTTCTTGATCCACTTTGAGTTGATTTTTGTATATGGTGAGAAGTAGGGGTATAGTTTAATTCTTCTATATGTGCATATTCAGTTTTACCAGCATGATTTGTTGAAGCGATGGTCTTTTCTTCAAGGTATGTTCTTGGTGCATTTGTAAAAAAAAATCAAATGTCTATAAATATGAGAATTAATTTCTGGATTTTCTGTTCTGTTCCACTGCTGTGTGTGTGTTTTTATACAAGTACCATGCTGTTTTAATCACTATGGCTTTGCAATTTGTATCGAGGTCATGTGTTGTATGAATTTCCATTTCATTGTACCTCACCTACCTGGAGAATAAATAATAGTGTTTTTAAATATTTATTTTTTAGTTTTAGGTGGACACGATATCTGTCTTTATTTTATTTTTATGTGGTGCTGAGGATCGAACCCAGTGCCTCATGCATGCCAGGTGAGTGCGCTACCACTTGAGCCACATCCTCAGCCCCTAAATAATAGATTTAATAATTTTTTGTTTTGGCAAATGAAAGTTGGTACTTCATTTTAGTGTATATTTCTTTGATCACAAATTTGGACATCTTTTTTTATATTTATTTTTTATGTGGCTTTTTTCCTCTGAAAATTATTTGCTCTTGTTTTTTTTAAATTTATTTTTATTTATTTTATTTTTTTTTATTGTTGGTCATTCAAAATATTACATAGTTCTTAATACATCATATTTCACAGTTTGATTCAAGTGGGTTATGAACTCCCAATTTTACCCCGTATACAGATTGCTGTATCACATCAGTTACCCTTCCATTGATTGACATATTGCCTTTCTCATGTCTGATGTATTCTGCTGTCTGTCCTATTCTCTACTATCCCCCCTCCCCCCCTCCCCTCCCCTCCCCTCCCCTCCCCTTTTCTCTCTCTACCCCTTCTACTGTAAATCATTTCTTCCATTTGTATTATCTTGTCTTACCCCTCCTTTCCTCTTATATGTCATTTTTATATAACCCTGAGGATCGCCTTCCATTTCCATGCGATTTCCCTTCTCACTCCCTTTCCCTCCCACTTCTCATCCCTGTTTAATGTAAATCTTCTTCTCAAGCTCTTCGTCCCTACCCTGTCCTTGTTTACTCCCCTTATATCAAAGGAGTCATTTGGTATTTGTTTTTTAAAGATTGACTAGCTTCACTTAGCATAATCTGCTCTAATGCCATCCATTTCCCTCCAAATTCTATGATTTTGTCATTTTTTTAATGCAGAGTAATACTCCATTGTGTATAAATGCCACATTTTTTTATCCATTCATCTATTGAAGGGCATCTAGGCTGATTCCACAATCTTGCTATCGTGAATTGTGCTGCTATGAACATCGATGTAGCAGTGTCCCTGTAGCATGCTCTTTTTAGGTCTTTTGGGAATAGACCTAGAAGGGGAATAGCTGGGTCAAATGGTGGTTCCATTCCCAGCTTTCCAAGAAATCTCCATACTGCTTTCCAAATTGGCTGCACCAATTTGCAGCCCCACCAGCAATGAACAAGAGTGCCCTTTTCCCCGCATCCTCTCCAGCACTTATTGTTGTTTGACTTCCTAATGGCTGCCAATCTTACTGGAGTGAGATGGTATCTTAGGGTAGTTTTGATTTGCATTTCTCTGACTGCTAGCGATGGTGAGCATTTTTTCATGTACTTATTGATTGATTGTATGTCCTCCTCTGAGAAGTGTCTGTTCAGGTCCTTGGCCCATTTATTGATTGGGTTATTTGTTATCTTATTGTCTAATTTTTTGAGTTCTTTGTATATTCTGGTTATTAGGGCTCTATCTGAAGTGTGTGGAGTAAAGATTTGTTCCCAGGATGTAGGCTCCCTGTTTATCTCTCTTATTGTTTCTTTTGCTGAGAAAAAACTTTTTAGTTTGAGTAAGTCCCATTTGTTGATTCTAGTTGTTAACTCTTGCGCTATGGGTGTCCTATTGAGGAATTTGGAGCCCGACCCCACAGTATGTAGATCATAACCAACTTTTTCTTCTATCAGATGCCATGTCTCTGCTTTAATATCAAGCTCCTTGATCCATTTTGAGTTAACTTTTGTGGATGGTGAGAGATAGGGATTCAGATTCATTTTGATGCAAATGGATTTCCAGTTTTCCCAGCACCATTTGTTGAAGATGCTATCCTTCCTCCATTGCATGCTTTTAGCCCCTTTATCAAATATAAGATAGTTGTAGTTTTGTGGATTGGTTACTGTGTCCTCTATTCTGTACCATTGGTCCACCCTCCTGTTTTGGTACCAGTACCATGCTGTTTTTGTTACTATTGCTCTGTAGTATAGTTTGAAGTCTGGTATCGGTATACCGCCTGATTCACACTTCCTGCTTAGCATTGTTTTTGCTATTCTGGGTCTTTTATTTTTCCATATGAATTTCATGATTCTCTTATCTATTTCTACAAGAAATGCTGTTGGGATTTTGATTGGCATTGCATTGAACTTATAGAGAACTTTTGGTAATATCGCCATTTTGATGATGTTAGTTCTGCCTATCCATGAGCAGGGTATATTTTTCCATCTTCTAAGGTCTTCTTCTATATCTTTCTTTGGGGTTCTGTAATTTTAATTGTATAAATCTTTCACCTCTTTTGTTAGGTTGATTCCCAAGTATTTTATTTTTTTGGGGGATATTGTGAATGGAGTAGTTGTCCTCATTTCCGTTTCAGAGGGTTTGTCGCTGATATACAGGAATGCCTTTGATTTATGCGTGTTGATCTTATATCCTGCTACTTTGCTGAATTCATTTATTAGCTCTAATAGCTTCTTTGTAGACCCTTTTGGGTCTGCTAGGTATAGAATCATATCATCTGCAAACAGTGATAATTTAAGTTCTTCTTTTCCTATTTTTATGCCTTTAATTTCTTTCGTTTGTCTAATTGCTCTGGCCAGTGTTTCGAGGACTATGTTGAACAGAAGTGGTGAGGTGAGAGAGGGCATCCCTGTCTTGTACCAGATCTTAGTGGGAATGCCTTCAATTTTTCTCCATTCAGAATGATGCTGGCCTGTGGCTTATCATAGATTGCTTTTACAATGTTGAAGTATGATCCAGTTATCCCTAATTTTTCTAGAGTTTTGAACATAAAGGGATGCTGTACTTTGTCGAATGCTTTTTCTGCATCTATCGAGATGATCATATGGTTCTTATTTTTAAGTCTATTGATGTGGTGAATAACATTTATTGATTTCCGTCTATTGAACCAGCCTTGCATCCCAGGGATGAATCCTACTTGATCATGGTGTATAATTTTTTTGATATGTATTTGAATCTGATTCGCCAGAATTTTATTGAGGATTTTTACGTCAAGGTTCATTAGAGATATTGGTCTGTAGTTTTCTTTCTTTGAAGTGTCTTTGTCTGGTTTCGGAATCAGGGTGATGTTGGCCTCGTAGAATGAATTTGGAAGTTCTCCCTCTTTTTCTATTTCCTGAAATAGCTTGAAAAGTATTGGTGTTAGTTCCTCTTTAAAGGTTTTGTAAAACTCTGCTGTATACCCATCCGGTCCTGGGCTTTTCTTAGTTGGTAATCTTTTGATGGTTTCTTCTATTTCCTCAATTGTTATTGGTCTGTTTAGGTTGTCTATATCCTCCTGACTCAATCTGGGCAGATCATAAGACTTAAGGAATTTATCTATGCCTTCACTATCTTCTATTTTATTGGAGTATAAGGATTCAAAATAATTTCTGATTATCATCTGTATTTCTGAAGTGTCTGTTGTGATATTGCCTTTTTCATCCCGTATGCTAGTAATTTGGGTTCTCTCTCTTCTTCTCTTCGTTAGCATGGCTAATGGTCTGTCAATTTTATTTATTTTTTCAAAGAACCAACTTTTAGTTTTGTCGATTTTTTCAATTGTTTCTTTTGTTTCAATTTCATTAATTTCAGCTCTGATTTTAATTATTTCTTGCCTTCTACTTCTTTTGCTGTTGTTTTGCTCTTCTTTTTCTAGGATTTTGAGATGAAGTATGAGATCATTTATTTGTTGGTTTTTTCTTTTTTTGAGGAATGAACTCCAAGCAATGAATTTTCCTCTTAGAACTGCTTTCAATGTGTCCCATAGATTCCGGCGGGATTGTGTCCCTGATCCGAGTTGCCGAGATTCACTCGCCTGGGACAAACTGACCCCTCCCACAGACTTACTAGTTATCGGCAGGTCTCCTTTCAGTGGAATATTGTTAGAAGTTCCTCAGTAGGTCCCATGCAAGTGTATTTATGTGTCTCTCTGATCCCGTTACTGCAGAGGTATAGAAAATGCTGCCTGCTTGCAGGCCGCCATGTTGAATCCCCCTTGCTCTTGTTTTTTGCCCATCTTTGTATTGAAGTACAATTTTATTACTAATTATAAATTAAATACATATACACATGCATATATTGAAGTCATCAATCATGTCAATAGTTCTTTAATATAGGATAATATTTACAATATTTCAAGTGGTTTGTTTAAAATGTGAAGCCAGAAAGAATCCAGAGGAAAACAGTAAAATATTACCACCAAAAGAGACATTGCAAAATTTTTTTGTGAATTTATTTCCAGAGAGCTCATTAATATTATTTATTACATAATATTTCAATTGATATTGATTTTTGACATCAAAAATTTCATATATTAAGTGTCTATTCATTCAGGAGTATGTTTTTGGATTTATTATGATTTGTGGTGGCATATACTACTATTGTCTGGATCACTGTAATTTTTATAAAATGTAGCACATGTTTTATGATATATGAGCCAGCCCCTTTGTTACTACTTTTTCTTGTTTTCAAGTTTATTTATTTACAGTGACATATAAAATTATGTGTTCATTGTGTACAACATGATGTTTTGAAGTACATAGTCATTGTGTAATGGTTAAATATAGCTAATTAACCCATGCATTACCTCACATGAAATGATAACTATCATTTCTTTGTGGTGATAGTACTTAACCATCTTCTTAGCATTTTTCAAGAATACAATATGCTGTCTTTAACTATATTCACTATGTTGTACAATAGATCTCTTGAATTTATTCCTCTTACTTAATTGTAATTTTGTATCCTTTGATCATCCTCCATCCACTCCCCCATTCAACTGCCCCAGGCTCTAGAGATCACCATCTATTCTATTTTGAGATCAACACTTTTAGATTTTACAAATAGTGAGTGAGTTACACACTATTTGTCATTCTCTGTGTGTACTTAACTTAAAATAAGGTCCTCCAGGTCCATTTGTGTTATTGCAAATGGCAGAATTTTCTTCATTTATTTTATTTTATTTTTAAAAATATCTTTATTTTGTTTATTTATTTTTATGTGGTGCTGAGAATTGAACCCAGTACCTCACATTGTGCCACTGTGCCACAGCCCCAGCCCCTCTTCATTTTTTAAAAATATTTATTTTTAGTTTTAGGTGCACAATATCATTATTTTATTTTTATGTGGTGCTGAGGATTGAACCCAGTGCCTCATGCATGCTAGGCGAGCACTTTACCACTGAGCCATAAACCCTAGCCCTTCTTCATTTTTATGACTGAGTAGTGTTCCATTTCATGTAATATAAATACACTTTCTTTATCTATTCATCTTTTGATGGACACTGAGATGTGCTACAATAAACATGGAAGTGCAGGTATCTTTTTAGCATACAAACTCTCTCTCTTTTGTATGTATACCAAGTAATGGGACTGCTGGATCGTGGAAACAAAACTTCTTTTTTCTATTATTAATTTCAAGATGAATTTCAAACTATTTTTGCAATGTCTCCCCCCAAACCAACAATTGTTTGGTGAAGTTACATAAACTCACGAATACTTTGATAAGATCTTGTATATTTAGTGATTGTAGGTGGCATCCATTTGTTCATTTTATTTTTGGCTAGTTTTATCGGTATAATGAACAATCTAGACTCCCCCCCCTCATTTTGCTCTTCTTTGAATTACTCTTGGGAACTCCTTAAAACTGTTTCTGCTATGGGAACATGGTGGAACATGGAGACAACTGGAATTCCCACAATCATTAATGAGATCATTTAATTTAGTAAAGTAAGCTGGTTTCTGGTGTTTTTATCAGTGCATTATTGCTATACATAATAGTGGGGTTTATTTTAAAACATTTATAAGTGCATATGACATAATTTGCTCCATTTCAATTACTAGTAATTCCTCTTTCATGCACCTCCTCCATCCCCCTGGTCCCCTTTCTCTACTTTACTGGTCTTTTATTTATTTTTTGTCTGAAGACAAGGGATTTTTATTTCACTGAATTCAAGAAGGCTTTCCTAAGAATGTATTCAGGAGGCTTTAAAAATCAGGAAGAGTCCCAGGGAGAGTATCACATGCCCACTTGGAGATGTAATTGCAAGGCCTACCCCCTCCATGATTGTTAAGAAAAGTGTAATTGGGAGGGGCATGAGAGGATTAGATGAACTCTAGATAGGGCAAAAGGGAGGGAGGGGAAGGGAAAGGACATGAGGGTAGGAAAGTTGGTGGAATGAGATGGACATCATTTCCCTAAGTACATGTATGAAGACCAAATGCTGTGACTCTACTTTGTGTACAACCAGAGATATGAAAAATTGTGCTCTGAATGTATAATATGAATTGTAATGCATTCTGCTGTCATACATAACAGATAAAAAAAATGTAATTAGCCAGAGGCATGCGGTTAGTTCCTGTTCTAAAAAAAACTGTTCATACCATTGGAACCGATGTTCAGATTCATCATGGATATGGTCAGGACAGCTTTGTGTCTGAACCATTCCTTAAGTATATAGTCACAGTCAGAATCTAAGTCCTGCCAAGAGTTTGCCATTTCAGACCTTCATATTAACTGCAAAGAATCTTTGGCTTTTAATGGTATTCTTGTGGCATCAGGAAGGTAAGATGATGTAATTCCTAAGGAATGAGGGAAATATTTTCTTTCCTCAAACCTTGGTCTCTCTCACCTTGGGGCAAAAATGTGTTGACCAGAACAAAAACTCCTGCCAGGAAGGAGAACAGTGTCTGGTTTGTCCAAAGACCCATGTAATTCAGAATCCAAAGGGAAACAAAGCTGGCTGTGAGCATGATGGCTCCAAAGAGAACCTGGAACAGGAAGATATTGCTCCCTGATGCTGCAGGATGAGTACGAGGCCATAAAAGGATACAGCATTTGAAAATCTGAAGTGAAAGGAGAAGAGACATCTAATAACATTTAGAGCCTAAGGAACATTCCCTAAGATTTTGAAGGAGACTCCTACATGATGATTATATTGGCCCAAGATGGTGTGTGGTCAATGATAATTATAGAATAGAATAATAGAACAATTGTTTTTTAGGCAGTGATCTTAAATTACCATAAATTATTTTGGAACATAATGTTCCACAGTAAGATTGTTTATTTTATCTCTGTTTTTATTCTTTTTATAAATGTATACATCTGCTTTTATAAAATTTCTTCTTAGCAATACCTCTGTACATGTCCCAGAGATTTTTAAAAAAAATATTTATTTTTAGGTGTAGATGGACACAACACAATGCCTTTATTTTTTTATGTGGTGCTGAGGATCGAACCCAAGTCCTGTCTGTGCTAGGTGAGTGTTCTACCGCTGAGCCACCATCCGAGCCCCACCAGAGGTTTTTTAATGTTGTATCACTATTCTTGTTTGTTCTAGGAATTTTTAAAGTTTCTCCTCTCATTTTGTCTATGACCCATTCATTTTCAAAGGAGAATTGTTTATTCCCCATGTGTTTATGTGATCTGTATATTTTTCTTGTTGTTTATTTTATTTTATTTTTTTTTTAAAGAGAGAGGGGAGAGAGAGAGAGAGAGAATTTTTAATATTTATTTTTTAAGTTCTCGGCGGACACAACATCTTTGTTGGTATGTGGTGCTGAGGATCGAACCGGGCCGCACGCATGCCAGGTGAGCGCGCTACCGCTTGAGCCACATCCCCAGCCCTTGTTGTTTATTTCTAATTTAATTCTAGTATGATCTGATAAGATGTAAGAAATATACTGATTATTTGTGTTTGCCAAGACTTGCTTTATGACTTAAAGTTTGGTTTATTTTGGATAAGGTTCTGTGAGTTATTGAGAAGAAAGTGAATTCAACTGTTATTGGATAAAATAGCCTATAACTGTCTGTTACATGTATTTTATTTATGGTAATATTTAGGTAGGAACTGCTATTTTTTTTCTGTGACCAAACACCTGACTATAACAATTTAGAGGAGAAAAAATTTATTTAGTCTCATGATTTCAGAGGTTCAGTCAGCTGTCTCCATTGCTCTGGGCTCAAGATAAGGCAGAAAGAACAGCATGGCAGTGGAATATTGCCTACCTCATCATAATCAGAAAGCACAGAGAAAGAAAGAGGGGCCATGGGGACAAAATATAATCTGCAAGGTCACACCCTCTGAGATCTACTTTCTCCAGTCATGCCGCATCTGCCTGTAGTTACCACCCAGTTAGTCCATTCACATTATTAATTATCAATTTAGCTGGGTATGGTGACACATATCTGTAATCCTACAACTTGGGAGACTGAGGCAAGAGGATGGAGAGTTCAAAGCCAGCTTCAGCAAAAGAGAGGTGCTAAGCAACTCAGTGAGAACCTGTCTCTAAATAAAATACAAAAAAGGCCTGGAATGTGACTCAGTGGTCGAGTGCCCCTGAATTCAATTCATCAAGTGAATTAATCCAATTATTGGGTTACAGCTCTCATAATTAAATAATTCTGCCTCTGAACATTAACACAGGAGGGTTTGGGGGACACCTCATCCTCAAGCCATAATATTTCTATTGATGACCTATGTATCGGTGAGATGGATGTGTTGAAAAACCAGTATTATTGCAGTCATGTCTTGCCCAGGGTCTGTGTGGAGCTCAGCTCTTCTAGACTTAATTTCAAGAAGAGTTTGTTTTATGTAATTAGGTGCATCAACATTTATTTTGGGCATAAATATTGCTATTATTATATTTTTTCATTGGGTTGGTTCCTTTACAAGTATGTAGAAATCTTCCTTGTCTCTTCTGATTAATTTTTGCATGAAATATCTTTGTAATACATGAGCATAGTGATTACTATCTGTTTTTGGACTTTGATTGCATAGAATACCGTTTTCCGTCCTTCCACTATCAGCCCTTGGCTGTCTTTGTCTATAAGATGAATCTTGCAAACAGCATATAGCTGGGTCTTGTTTTTTAATACATTCTGTTAATCTACATCTTTTAATTAAAATGAGACCATTGTATTTAATATTTATGAAGAGGTGACTATTATTTTCTGCAATTTGATTTGTTTCACATATTTCACTCAGTCTCAAATTTCATTTACTTAATTTCTCCCTAGCGAGTGTGATCCATTCAGGAGCTTTGTAGTTTGTGTGTGAGTTCTCTTGTGTATAGTATTTCCTTAAGCAATTTCTGTAGTGATGGCTTAGGGATCATGAATTCTTTTATTTTATACTTATCTTGGATTTTTTTCTTTTTCTTTCATTGTGAAAGAGTGGATATAGCAATCTTGACTGGAAATTATTTTATTTCAGAGTTTGGATTTTCTAATGCCAAGCCCTCCTGGATTTTAGAGTCTAAGCTGTCATAATTTATCCTTATTGGTTTACCTCTAAATGTGACTTTTCATTATTCTTTGGTAACTTTTAAAATTCTTTCTTTCATCTGTACTTTTAAAAATATTTTACTTATAATATGTCATGGAGAGATCTCTTCTGATCCCACCTATTTGGGGCTATACATGCCTACAATATCTGGATATTCATCTCATACCTAAAGTTTAAAAAATTTTGTTATTATTTCACCAAAAGTTATCAATGCTATTAGACTGAATATATCCTCATTGAGTAATGGGCCTTAAATTTACTCTCATAATTATGTCCTAGAGTTCTTATATATTCTTTTTTTTAAAGAGAGAGTGAGAGTGAGAGAGAAGAGAGAGAGAGAGAGAGAGAGAGAGAGAGAGAGAGAGAGAGAGAGAGAGATTTTAATATTTATTTTCTAGTTCTCGGTGGACACAACATCTTTGTTGGTATGTGGTGCTGAGGATCGAACCCGGGCCACACGCATGCCAGGCAAGTGCACTACCACTTCAGCCACATCCCCAGCCCCTCTTATATATTCTTATTGTCGTTTCATAGTTTTTTCTTAAGTACTGTCTGAATGATCACCTTATCTCTAAGAGTTGAGATTATGCCTTCTGCATGCTCTAACATAATAAAAAGGCTTTCATTTCAACTGAATTTTTTATTCGACTTATTATGCCTGTTATTTCCAAGATTTTTTCTTGTTTTTTTCCCAATATCTATCTTTTTGTTGAATTTCTCATTCATTTTCTGTAATGCCTTCCTTAGCTCATTCAGTTTTCCTGACTTTTCTTGGAATTCAATCTTCTTTTAAAAATAGTTATTCTTTTGATTTATTTATCCAGAATTTCATATATTTCAATATCTTTGGAGTCACTCCTAGGGAGTTATAAACCTTTGAGGGTTTCATTTTACCATAATTTTTCTTATTTCCTATTTTGAGACTTGTGCATCTGTTGAGATGGATTTCTCTTCCACTTTTATGTGAGGACATTTTTAGGGTACAAACTTTTCTTGGTGTAGTGTTTTTGGATGCCAGGTTGTTATAAATAGTAGAATACATTTCCAAGTGTGTTTCATAGTACAGTTTTCCTGCTAATTGTTTTGCAATGTATTTTATTGTACTTTGATAGCATATATTGTGTTGGAGCTTGAGAATTCCACTTTCTATGAGATCTCATAAAAGTGAGGTCCTTCTGGTAAGTCAGGCAATTGTGTTATATATATTAGTGCATAAGGGGTATATCTTCTGTGATTTTTTTTTCTAGACTTGCTAATTCTGTGTATATTAAAAGGGTCTGAGCGCAATCTATGTTAAAGCCCTTTATAGATATGGTGTCCACAGTTTTTGTGTTATTTCTCTCTGCTGTTTCTATAAGTACAGATATTCATGAGTGATCCATGAACCCTCCTAGTCATTCCTACTTGTGACCTGGTTGTCAGTTTGGGGTTTTTGTCTCCTATTGTTTGTGATATAGTGTTGCTGGAGTTTGAGTGGATTAGGTTGTATATGGATCAAGGTGTGCTGTCTCCTAGATGGATTGGGGGTGTATCTCAGCAGTGTAATATCTACCCCATGAAGTTGAAGTGTTATACCAGATTTATAGCATCTCACAGAAAAAGAAAAATAGCAGCAGCAGTAGCAAAAAATATAGAGCACTAAAATACCAGGTCCTAAATATAACATCTTCAATACTAATAGCCACAAAATCAGGAATGGTGGGGTCATAACTTAGCAACAGCAACAATGACAAACAGCTATGAACTAGACATAGCACTAAAATTAAACACCAGGTGTCAACTATGACTTCCACAATAGTAATAACTGTGACAACGTGAATGGTGGGGGCATAAATTATATAAAATAGTTTTAAATAACGGTAAAAATTCAATCCATTAAGAAAAAAATGGGAAAAAGGGCAAAGAAAGACTAAAATATTATAAAAAAGAAAGAAAGCAGAAGAGAGGTATAAAGTGATGGTCATAAAGAAGGAGGAAAAAATTTAAAAAATTAAAATTAAGTTGAGAGAAAGAGAAAGAAGGAGAGGGAGAGAAAGAAAGAGTGGGAGAGGGGAGAACAAGAGAATTTTGAATATTAGAGGGAGAAGATAGGAGGGAGAACAGCAATAGCAAAAACTCACTAACCCCCCAAAACAAATTATAAAAGAAAATATGATAAAATATGAAATATGTATATATATACACACATATATTCATACATATGTATGTATCCATATGAAGAACTCTGAAAATACAACTGGAAGAACAAAAAATTCTTAACAAAAATAAAAGAATTGTCTTCACTGTGGTGTTTGAAATTGGACAAGGATGGATATTTACTACTTATGCCAGACTGCCCTTCCTTCCATTTCTTCCTGGGGTATGAACTTCTTATAGCAAAGGTTGGGAGATTATTAAACCTTTCCTTCTTTTGTATTGATTGCTATACCTAGAACCAAATATGGAGTGGCCTGACTCAAAGTTAGCTTAAATGACTCTTAGTTTCTTGCTCATCAGTACAAGGTAGGTTGGAAAGAGAAATACCACTTGACTAGGAGAGGGATGATGCAAATTTCTAAATGGAAAGTTTTCACAGTTTGGATCTATCCATGATTGGAACTTTTTCATATTCTGGAGAGATAAGATCAACAAACCCATAGGGCCAGGCAGATGCCAATTTCTTCTGGTTGTCCCAATCCCAGACACTTCTTGACAGTTTTACTCATAGGGTAACCAACTTCCCTCGGTGGAGGGGGCACAACAGGTCACAGCATACTCCACCACCTAGGACTATGGCCTTCCAAGACTCAATCCTTGAATATAATCATGCCTGCCTGTTTGGTTTCCTGAACCTCTTCAGCTGATTGAGTGAGCATCAGACTCCAAGGGAAAGCAATTTGCCATCCCCGCTGTATCTTTGAGATAGATAAAGTCTTAGATAAAATCTTCTGTGTGCCTGTTTCAATGGCATGCATTCTAGGCCATATGGTAGATGCCAGCCAGGATGGCTGTGCCAATCTTTTCTATTGGTTCCTGTAGCAAAGGTGTTCTCCACGTCAAGTGTGACTTCCATGAGTTGGCTTCCCACTTTGGCTCTCTTCTCCCAACTTGAGAAATACAGAGACAGAGCACTTTTCAATCATCAACTCCAAGTATAGATCCAGAATAAGCTAAGTTCAGACTTCCTTTCTATTCTATTGGTGTCTCCATGCCATTTTTTTCTGCTGCTTCTTTCTTTATACCTCTCTCATCTTTGGTGACCCAGAGCTGTAGCCACCACTAGCTTGGCACTGAAGTACATTTTCATATCCTACATTTGAAACATCAGTATTTCTGGGCCTCTCTGTGTCTCTGACTGTTCAGTATTGAATTTTACTGAAATCCATTAAACATCTACCTCACTGAGAAGCATTATTATTCAGTTTTATTCAGCCATAAAGAAGAATGAAATTATGTTATTTGCAGGTAAATGGGTTGACCTGGACAGCATAATGCAAGTGAAATAAGCCAGACTCAGAAAGTCAAAGACTGAATATTTTCTTTCATATGTGGAAGGTAGAGAGAAAAAAGGAATAAAATAGAAGGAGCTCATGAAAATAGAAGGGTGAACAGTAAAGCAGAGGATGGTAGACAAGGGTAGGGGAGGAAAGGATGCCAAGGAGTTACTGGATATTGAAATTAACTGAATTGTGCTATGTGTATGTATGAACAAATCACAATGAATCCCACTTTTATATATAATCATAGTGCACTAATTAAGAAAGTAACATGTATAAGAGAGACCAGACGAGTAGAGGAGGATATTAGGAGGGAGGGAGGGAGGAGGGTGGGGAAAGAGGAGATACTGGGAAATGAAATTTTGCAAATTATGTTATATGCATTTTTGAGTATGTCACAATGATCCTCACTCTTATATATTATTATTCTGCACTCATGAAAGTATGATAAAATTTTTGATTTTTTCTATTACAATTATTTCATGATAATTTTGTGCCTTGTATGCAAAAATGGTGACTGTAAATTGCCAATCTCCATTCAAACTTCCTTTCTATTTCATCTCTTGCATCTTGAATGGCAAAATGGGTGTTAATGGGGTTAGGACCAGTATTGGGACCATATAGATACCCAGTGACAGCACCCTTATGTTCTCATGTTGGCCTCCCTTGTAAAGAATGTGGAGACTGTTCATACCTGGAGGGCAAGAGGAGGACAAGCAAGGGTATAGACACAGCCAGGTGCAGTGTGTACCATGTTCGAATGGTAAAAGCCAGTCCTCCAAGGAAGATTTGCCCAGTATTGTAGGAAACATCATCAGGACTATTCTCACAGACTTCCTTTGGGATGTTGTCCATCTGACACTGGGAAGAAAACATGTACATAATTGATATTTCAGCAAAGGGCAATTTCACAGTCAGTTCAGACATGGAGAAAATGAAAGTCTCAAATTATTGACTTACTGAGACAAAAAGAATTTATCATAATAGTCGTGACACTCAACCCAGCCCAGAAGTGTAATATGCAGTAAATGAGGAAGGTGGGGGGGAAGGCTGCTGCGGTGTCAACGATGCCCATCTGGAGTAAGCACCACAGGTAGACCACCTTCCGCCCAAACCTAAGAAAGATCGGAACAGGTTAGCTTATTTCAGAAAAAAAATAATATGTGGAAAACAAGAAAAGATAAAATAACTTGAGATTTAGGGTAAAATGTTTAACAAGTAGGACATTGTACTGTGGTCTAGCGGAATCATAATATTAGTCAACAACGAAAATCACAGATGTAAGCATCCCTGCTAATCTGAGAGTGATGCCAGAATGCACAGCAAAGCACATGGCATAAGAGGACTTTGAAGCCATGTGGACATGATGAAACAATCATTGGAAAAATGAGAAATGAAAATCCAATAAGTACAATAAATAAATTCTCAAAATAAATCAGGTAGAGTACAGGTCCTTTTTAGGGAGATACTCTCATGATGGCTACATGACTTTATACTCTTGCCCAAAGCCATGTAACACAAAGATTGTGTTCTGTTGTAAACTATGGACTTTAGTCAATACCATATAAATATCGGTCTATTAGTTATGATGAACATATTACACTAACATAAGATTTTAATATTATGTGGGTTGTTTGTGGGAGGGTGTATTGGGGACTCTCTGGACTCAATATTTCGGTAAACTTAAAACTGTAGTAAAAAATAAAAGCTTATTGCCAGGCATGGCGGTTCATATCTGTAATTACAATGACTCAGGAGGCTGAGGTTCAAGGTCAGCTTCAACTTAGCAAGATCCTGTCTCAAAACAACATTTCTTTTAACAGGATGGAATTCTCAGTGGTGGACTGCCCATGGGTTCAATTATTTTTTAAAATTTTTTTATTGTTGGTAGTTCATAACATTATATAGTTCTTGACATATCATATTTCACACTTTGATTCAAGTGGGTTATGAACTCCCATTTTTACCCTGTATACAGATTGCAGAATCACATCAGTTACACTTCCATTGATTTACATATTGCCATACTAGTGTCTGTTGTATTCTGCTGCCTTTCCTATCCTCTACTATCCCCCCTCCCCTCCCCTCACCTCCCCTCTTCTCTCTCTACACCATCTACTGTAATTCATTTCTCCCCCTTGTATTATTTTTCCCTTTCCCCTCACTTCCTCTTGTATGTAATTTTGTATAACCCTGAGGGAATGCTTCCATTTCCATGCAATTTCCCTTCTCTCTCGCTTTCCCTCCCACCTCTCATCCCTGTTTAATGTTAATCTTCTTCTCAGGCTCTTCATCCCTACTCTGTTCTTAGTTTCTCTCCTTATATCAAAGAAGACATTTGACATTTGTTTTTTAGGGATTGGCTGGCTTCACTTAGCATAATCTGCTCTAATGCCATCCATTTCCCTCCAAATTCTATGATTTTGTCATTTTTTAATGCAGAGTAATACTCCATTGTATATAAATGCCACATTTTTTAATCCATTCATCTATTGAAGGGCATCTAGGTTGATTCCACAGTCTTGCTATTGTGAATTGTGCTGCTATGAACATCCATGTAGCAGTGTCCCTGTAGCATGCTCTTATTAGGTCTTTAGGGAATAGACCGAGAAGGAGAATAGCTGGGTCAAATGGTGGTTCCATTCCCAGCTTTCCAAGAAATCTCCATACTGCTTTCCAAATTGGCTGCACCAATTTGCAGTCCCACCAACAATGAACAAGTGTACCCTTTTCCCCACATCCTCACCAGCACTTGTTGTTTTTTGACTTCCTAATGGCTGCCAATCTTACTGGAGTGAGATGGTATCTTAGGGTGGTTTTGATTTGCATTTCTCTGACTGTTAGCGATGTTGA
Source organism: Urocitellus parryii (assembly GCF_045843805.1). Classification (NCBI taxonomy): domain Eukaryota; kingdom Metazoa; phylum Chordata; class Mammalia; order Rodentia; family Sciuridae; genus Urocitellus; species Urocitellus parryii. The sequence continues at coordinate 10,594,749 of NC_135534.1, read as the reverse complement.
GCATTTTTTCATGTACTTGTTGATTGATTGTATGTCCTCCTCTGAGATGTGTCTGTTCAGGTACTTGGCCCATTTGTGTATTGGGTTATTTGTTATCTTATTGTTTAATTTTTTGAGTTCTTTGTATACTCTGGATATTAGGGCTCTATCTGAAGTGTGAGGAGTAAGATTTGTTCCCAGGATGTAGGCTCCCTATTTACCTCTCTTATTGTTTCTTTTGCTGAGAAAAAACTTTTTAGTTTGAGTAAGTCCCATTTGTTGATTCTTGTTTTTAATTCTTGTGCTATGGGTGTCCTATTGAGGAATTTGGAGCCCGACCCCACAGTATGTAGATCGTAGTCAACTTTTTCTTCTATCAGACGCAGAGTCTCTGATTTGATATCAAGCTCCTTGATCCATTTTGAGTTAACTTTTGTGCATGGCGAGAAAAAGGGATTCAGTTTCATTTTGATGCATATGGATTTCCAGTTTTCCCAGCACCATTTGTTGAAGATGCTATCCTTCCTCCATTGCATGCTTTTAGCCCCTTTATCAAATATAAGATAGTTGTAGTTTTGTGGATTGGTTTCTGTGTCCTCTATTCTGTACCATTGGTCCACCCGCCTGTTTTGGTACCAGTACCATGCTGTTTTTGTTACTATTGCTCTGTAGTATAGTTTGAAGTCTGGTATCGGTATACCGCCTGAATCACACTTCCTGCTTAGCATTGTTTTTGCTATTCTGGGTCTTTTATTTTTCCGTATGAATTTCATGATTGCTTTCTCTATTTCTACGAGAAATGCCGTTGGGATTTTGATTGGCATTGCATTAAACCTATAGAGAACTTTTGGTAATATCGCCATTTTGATGATGTTAGTTCTGCCTATCCATGAGCAGGGTATATTTTTCCATCTTCTAAGATCTTCTTCTATTTCTCTTTTTAGGGTTCTGTAGTTTTCATTGTATAAATCTTTCACCTCTTTTGTTAGGTTGATTCCCAAGTATTTTTTATTGTTTTGAGGATATTGTGAATGGAGTGGTTGTCCTCATTTCCATTTCAGAGGATTTGTCACTGATATACAGGAATGCCTTTGATTTATACGTGTTGATTTTATATCCTGCCACTTTGCTAAATTCATTTATTAGCTCTAATAGTTTCTTTGTAGACCCTTTTGGGTCTGCTATATATAGAATCATGTCATCTGCAAATAGTGATAATTTAAGTTCTTCTTTTCCTATTTTTGTGCCTTTAATTTCTTTCGTTTGTCTAATTGCTCTGGCCAGTGTTTCGAGAACTATGTTGAACAGAAGTGGTGAGAGAGGGCATCCCTGTCTTGTCCAGATTTTAGAGGGAATGCCTTCAATTTTCCTCCATTCAGAATGATGCTAGCCTGAGGCTTAGCATAGATTGCTTTTACAATGTTGAGGTATGTTCCTGTTATCCCTAGTTTTTCTATAGTTTTGAACATAAAGGGATGCTGTACTTTGTCGAATGCTTTTTCTGAATCTATCGAGATGATCATATGGTTCTTATTTTTAAGTCTATTGATGTGGTGAGTAACATTTATTGATTTCCGTCTATTGAACCAGCCTTGCATCCCAGGGATGAATCCTACTTGATCATGGTGCACAATTTTTTTGATATGTTTCTGAATCCAATTCGCCAGAATTTTATTGAGGATTTTTGCATCTAGGTTCATTAGAGATGTTGGTCTGTAGTTTTCTTTCTTTGAAGTGTCTTTGTCTGGTTTCGGAATCAGGGTGATGTTGGCCTCATAGAATGAATTTGGAAGTTCTCCCTCTTTTTTATTTCCTGAAATACCTTGAAAAGTATTGGTATTAGTTCCTCTTTAAAGGTTTTGTAAAACTCTGCTGTATACCCATCCGGTCCTGGGCTTTTCTTAGTTGGTAATCTTTTGATGGTTTCTTCTATTTCCTCAATTGTTATTGGTCTGTTTAGGTTGTCTATATCCTCCTGACTCAATCTGGGCAGATCATATGACTTAAGAAATTTATCGATGCCTTCACTATCTTCTATTTTATTGGAGTATAAGGATTCAAAATAATTTCTGATTATCTTCTGTATTTCTGAAGTGTCTGTTGTGATGTTGCCTTTTTAATCCCGTATGCTAGTAATTTGAGTTCTCTCTCTTCTTCTCTTTGTTAGCATGGCTAAGGGTCTGTCGATTTTATTTGTTTTTTCAAAGAACCAACTTTTAGTTTTGTCAATTTTTTCAATTGTTTCTTTTGTTTCGATTTCATTAATTTCAGCTCTGATTTTAATTATTTCTTGCCTTCTACTTCTTTTTCTGTTGTTTTGCTCTTCTTTTTCTAGGATTTTGAGATGAAGTATGAGATCATTTATTTGTTGTTTTTTTCTTTTTTTAAGGAATGAACTCCAAGCAATGAATTTTCCTCTTAGAACGGCTTTCAGTGTGTCCCATAGATTCCGATATGTTGTGTCTGTGTTTTCATTTATCTCTAAGAATTTTTAAATTTCCTCCTTGATGTCTTCTATAACCCATTGATCATTCAGTAACCTATTGTTCATTCTCCAAGTGATGCATGATTTTTCCTTCCTTCTTTTATCGTTGATTTTCAGTTTCATTCCATTATGATCAGATAAGATGCATGGTATTATCTCTACTCCTTTATATTGTCTAAGAGTTGCCCTGTGACATAATATATGATCTATTTTCGAGAAGGATCCATGTGCTGCTGAGAAAAAAGTGTAACTGTTTGATGTTGGGTGGTATATTCTATATATGTCAATTAAGTCTAGGTTATTAATTGTGTTATTGAGTTCTATAGTTTCCTTATTCAACTTTTGTTTGGAAGATCTGTCCAGTGGTGAGAGAGGTGTGTTGAAGTCTCCCATGATTATTGTATGGTCGTCTATTAGACTCTTGAACTTGAGAAGAGTTTGCTTGATGAACATAGCTGCACAGTTGTTTGGGGCATATATATTTATGATTGTTATGTCTTGTTGGTGTATGGTTCCCTTGAGCAGTATGTAGTGTCCCTCTTTATCCCTTTTGATTAACTTTGGCTTGAAATCTATTTTATTTGATATGCGTATGGACACTCCTGCTTGTTTCCGAAGTCCATATGTGTGATATGATTTTTACCAACCTTTCACCTTCAGTCTATGTATATCTTTTCCTATCAAATGCGTCTACTGTAGGCAGCATATTGCTGGGTCTTGTTTTGTGATCCATTCTACTAGCTTGTGTCTCTTAATTGGTGAGTTTAAGCCATTAACATTTAGGGTTATTATTGAGATATGGTTTGTTCTTCCAGCCATATTTGTTTATTTATGTTACTAAACATGGTTTGTTTTCCTCTTTGATTATTTTCCCCCCTTTACTGTCTTACCTCCCACTGTTGGTTTTCATTGTTATTTTCCATTTCCTCTTCCTGAAATGTTTTGCCAAGGATGTTTTGAAGAGCTGGTTTTCTAGCTGCAAATTATTTTAACTTTTGTGTATCGTGGAAGGTTTTAATTTCATCTTCCATCCTGAAGCTTAATTTTGCTGGATACACGATTCTTGGTTGGAAACCATTTTCTTCCAGTGTTTGAAATATGTTATTCCAGGATCTTCTAGCTTTCAGAGTCTGTGTTGAAAGATCAGCTGTTATCCTGATTGTTTTACCCCTAAATGTAATCTGCTTCCTTTCTCTTGTAGCTTTTAAAATTCTCTCCTGATTCTGTATGCTGGGCATCTTCATTATAATGTGTCTAGGCATGAATCTCTTATGATTTTGCACATTTGGCATCCTGGAGGCTTCTAGGATTTGGGATTCTGTCTCATTCTTCAAGTCTGGGAATTTTTCTCCTATTATTTCATTGAATAGATTGCTCATTCCTTTGGTTTGGACCTCTATACCTTCCTGTATCCCAATGACTCTTAAGTTTGGTGTCTTTATGTTATCCCATATTTCTTGGATGTTCTGCTCATGGTTCCTTAACAGTCTTGCTGAGCTGTCTATGTTCTTTTCAAGTTGAAATACTTTGTCTTCATTGTCTGATGTTCTATCTTCTAAGTGTTCTACTCTGCTGGTAGTATTCTCAATTGAGTTTTTAAGTTGGTTTATTGCTTCCTGCATTTCTAGGATTTCTGTTTGTTTGTTTTTTTATTACTTATATCTCCCTGTATAGTTGATCTTTTGCTTCTTGGATTTGTTTATGTAATTCATTGTTGAAGTGATTTTTCAGTGTCTGATTTTGCCGTCTAATGTCTTTCATGAGACTCCAGATCATCTGAAGCATGTATATCCTGAATTCTTTATCTGACATTCCATCTGATGCAGCTATTACCTCTTCTAAAGTTGAGTTGACCTGCATTGCTTTTGGTCCTTTCTTTCCTTGTCGTTTCATACTGCTCGCGTTTCTTTCTGCTTGGTGAAACTGTTGTGTTTTTGAAATTTCCCCCTATATATTTATATTGCTCTTGTATAGTTGAAAAGTCTCCCTTGCAGGGTGGGCAGTGGCTGTGCTCCTCCTCCAATTGGGGTGATCTGTCTACCACGCTGGTCGGCCGCTGGGTCTGTTCTGCCGGTCGGTCGCAGGTCTGCCTACCTTGTAGGCACGGGCGGAGGCTCTGCTTTGCCCCTCCTCCAGTTGGTGTTATGTGTCTACCACGCCTGCGGACCCCTGGGCCTGTTCTGCCGGTCGGTTGCAGGTCTGCCTACCTTGCAGGCATGGGCGGCGGCTCTGCTCTGCCCCTACTCCAATTGGTGTGACTTGACTACCACGCTGGCTGGCCGCTCGGCATATTCTGGGCGCGGGCGGCGGCTCTGCTCTGCCCCTACTCCAATTGGGGTGATGTGACTACCACGCCGGTGGGCCTCTGGGCCTGTTCCGGTCCAGGCGGCGGCTCTGCTCTGCCCCTACTCCAATTGGGGTGATGTGTCTACCATGCCACCAGGCCGCTGGGCCTGTTCCTCCGGTCGGTCACAGGTCTGCCTACCTTGTGGGCATGGGCGGCGGCTTTGCTCTGCCCCTAGTCCAAATGGGGTGATATGTCTGCCACGCCGGCAGGCCGCTGGGCCTGTTCCGCCGGTCGGTCACAGGCCTGCCTACCTTGCAGGCGCGGGTGGTGGCTGTGCTCAGCCCCTACTCCAATTGGGGTGACGTGACTACGACGCCGGTGGACTCTGGGCCTGTCCCGGGCGTGGGCAGCGGCTCTGCTCTGCTCTTCTCCAATTGGGGTGACGTGTCTACCATGCTGGCAGGCCGCTGGGCCTGTTCCTCCAGTCAGCCGCAGGTCTGTCTACCTTGTGGGTACGGGCGGTGGCTCTGCTCTGCCCCTAGTCCAAATGGGGTGACGTGTCTGCCGCGTAGGCAGGCCGCTGGGCATGTTCTGCCGGTTGGTGACAGGCCTGCCTACCTTGCGGGCGCGGGTGGCGGCTCTGCTCTGCCCCTACTCCAATTGGTGTGACGTGACTACCACGCTGTCGGGCCGCTGGGCCTGTTCCTGGCGTGGGCGAAGGCTCTCCTGTGCCCCTACTCCTATTGGTGTGATGTGTCTACCACGCCGGCAGGCTTCTGGGCCTGTTCCGCCGGTCGGTCGCAGGTCTGCCTATCTTGTGGGCGCGGGCGGCGGCTCTGCTCTGCGCCTACTCCAATTGGTGTGACGTGTCTACCATGCCGGTAGGCCGCTGGGCCTGTTCTGCTGGTCGGTCGCAGGTCTGCCTACCTTGTGGGCTCGGGCGGCGGCTCTGCTGGGCTCCTACTGCAGTTGGGGTGAAGTGATACCACGCCGGCGGGTCGCTAGGCCTGTTCTGGATGCGGGCTGAGGCTCTGCTCTGCCCCTACTCCAATTGGTATGACGTGTCTACCTCGTCGGCAGGCCGCTGGGCCTGTTCCGCCGATCGGTCGCTGGTCTGCCTACCTTGCGGGTCGGGCGGCGTCTCTGCTCGGCCCCTACTGCAGTTGGGGTGAAATGATACCACGCCAGCTGGTCGCTGGGGCTGTTCTGGGCGCGGGCGGCGGCTCTGCTCTGCCCTTCTGGCCTCCACAGTATTCAGCAGGATCCGGACCGAGAAGCAGTTTCCGCGGGTTCTTTAGCCCTGGGCCAGAGCAGTTCCGGGAGCCAGAATTCGGCCGCTCTGGGCTCGGTGTATGTTCTGATAGGACCAGTCTCCAAGAAGCATTTTCTGTGGGTTCTTTAGCCCTGGGCCACAGCAGTTCCGGGAGCCAGAATTCGGCCGCTCCGGGCTCGGTGTATGTTCTGATAGGACCAGGCTCCAAGAAGCAGTTTCTGCGGGTTCTTTAGCACTGAGCCTGAGTAATTTGTCTGCGAGACGCAGGCGAATGGCGGCCTGAAATTACCTGTTCTATGGCTGAATGAGCTGCGATCATTCGAAAACAGGGATGGTGACGTCAGCTCTCCAAGATGGTGGCTGCTGGCCTCCTCTGTGTTCTGACCGGTGTGGAGAACCGAACTGGACCGCTTCCTTCCCCCATCTCAAACCCAGAATTCAGCACTGTGTACATTGATTGCACAGCTGGCAGGAGCCCACAGAATCCACAGCGCTGTATCTTTGCATTGCTATCTCATTGCTTCCCAGCGCATGCCGCAGATTCTAGCCGAGGGGTGATTTGCTGAATAAGCAGCGTGACCCTCCGTGCGGACAAATCGCTCGCGTTTGAGCCCCTGTAGCTGATCCTCATGCGATGAAAATCCTTCAACTAGGTTTTGGAGCACCCCAGTTTTGCTAGAAATTCCTAACAAGATAGTTTTTAGCTGTTCTAACTCATCATTCTCCCGAACAGTGATGCGGTACATGGGGGTGATGCACTCCCTTCGCCGCCATCTTCCCTCCTCTGAGGGTTCAATTCTTAACACCACAAAAATCTTATACATCTAAAACATTCCCCAAATCCAACTACATCTTTCTGTCTCCATGGTCTCTCTTTAATTAGCACTCTTATCATCTTTCTTCTGGACTATTTCAATCGCCTTCCAGATGGTCTTGTTACTACTCAGTGGAGAAATAGGCATTTAAAAGGCAAAGTTATAAAATCCCTCTTAAAATTAAATGTTGGAAAATGCAACAAGAGTAACTTGAGGAGGGGGCCTGGAGTTGTAGCTCAGTGGTAGAGTGCTTGCCTTGCATGTGTGAGGTCCTGGGTTCGATCCTCAGCACCACATAAATAAATAAAAAAATAAAGACATTGTGTCCATCTACAACTAAAAAAATTAAATAAAAAGAGTAACTTGGGTGGAGACATCACTAAATAGGGAGTCATGGAAGAGAGTTTTCAGGAAGTAACATTTGAATCTGAGTACTGAGAAGTTGGGTTGAACAGTGTACAGGGAAAAGCATTCTAGGCAGAAAGAACAGCAAATATAAATGTCATGTGGCAGAATCCAGCTAGGTGTTCTGAAGACTAGCAGAGAATGGAGAAGGGGGTAGGCAAGATGAGGAAGGGAGGCAGGGGCCAAATCTCAGACTGGCAGGACTTGAGAGGAAACTCAGGGTTTTATTCTATGTGTGATAGAATACCACTGGGTGTTACTTGGGGAAGAACAATTTTAAGTCTGAGAAGACACAGGTCAACATAGGGTATGGATGGAATATGTTATGAACAACAGTCAAATGCTAGCTGCAAATGTGAGCTACAAATTCTCTAAAGTGTTCTAAGAAACTGGGTGGTTATTTGTCAAAAATGCAGAGGTCCCTTCATTTGATAGGAGGGTTGAACTTCATAACATCTGACTACTAAGAAGCAGGGGGAGGTGAGGGTGAGTAGAAGGAAGTTGGATAATGGCACCAAAGCACAAGTGGGTGGCAGTAATAAATTCTAATGTTCTACAGCAAAGCAGGTGACTATAGTTCACAATAACCTATAGTATATTTTATGAATCACTAGAAGAGAGGAGCTTGAACACTGAAAACCAAAATAATCATAAGGAGACGGAAATGTTCATTACCCGAATTTTATCAGTATATATTGTATATATAATGAAATATCACACTGTACTTCATAGTATAATTACTGCATGTTTATAAATTTTTAAAAAATGTTCAAGGAGATGGAAATGTTAACCACACTGTCTTGATAATTACACACTGTTTGTATGTATTCAATGTATATAAATACATCAAATTTATGCCCTCCAGACATTTGTCAACTAAAATAATTAATACCAACTATGTTTCTTTACTGTCTTCTATCATTTCCTACTTTAGATCTGATAGGGCCATCTTACAAATCTCTGTCATGAGCATTGAAGTCAATCTTCTTACATCTGGTCTCCTGGTTGCTACTATTGCCTTCTATCAAATTATACTCATAATCCAGTAGTCACATCCCCACCATTGTTAAATATCTTATTAAGCATTTCTCTGAGCTTTACATAATACACAAATATGCAGATCTCAAATGTTTACAAGTTTAATTATTTTCACAAAACCACTGTACTTATGTGACCAGTCTTCAATCAATATAACATCACTCTCATGAAGAAGCCCTTCTCAGACTCTCTCCTGGACACCATTCCAACCAAAAATATGTAATATCATAAAATTTAACACCATATATTAATATGTAGGCTTTGATCTTTATAAAAATTGAAATCATGTATTATGTAGTTCTGTGTTATGTCATGTTTCCCCTGTTATTTTTTTAATATTTTGTTTCAGGTATAGTTGGACACAATACCTTTATTTTATTTTTATGTGGTGCTGCGGATCAAACCCAGCACCCCACATGTGCTAGGCAAGCGCTCTACTGCGGAGCCACAACCCCAGCCCTCCCCTGTGTTATTACATGTGGCAATAGTTTGTTCTTTCCCATGGCTCAATAGAAATTTATATGAATTTTATTCTACTGTTTATGGATATTAACCTGAATCTATGCTCAAAGAAAACTTACTTATTCATGTTTCATTCAACTATTTTGTTAATTCATTCTGCAATACAAATTGGTAGCACAGAGGCCTAAAAAATGGGGGAAAATAAATTCTTTGACCCAGAAATTTATATAGGCAACAATTAACTATTGTATGCTCAAAGTCACAATGTTAAACTAAGACTACTAGGTGGCTTTGAACATCTGCATTACCATCTGCGTTCTTGTGGGTGACATGCTTGGGTGGGAGACATGCTTGTGTGAGAGCCATGGTTGATTGCCTTCTCTAAAATCTCTGCCAGGAAGCTAGAAGCCAAAAACTTCTCACCTCCACATTGCATCTTCCTAAGTTCTTAATAATTACCTTTTCTGGTCACAAATATTACCTATTAAAGTCATTTCACAAGGACCATCATTCAGGTTAAAGTTCCAGTGATTTACCATCCCATTAGGCCCACAGTGTGCTACTCAACCCTCAGATTTTATAATAGTGATTACCCTCTGTATGTGTGCCTACAATGCATGTATGAAATGGTGACCAGTATAAAAATATCTATTCTCATTTATCTTACAGGGTCTAGGTGGTTTAGAATATTGCCAAGAACAGGAACATACTTGTAAATATGCAAATACCTTCTCCCTCAACTCTCCTTTCTCTCCCTTTGTTGAACTAACTCTTACTCATACACCTCACATTCTGGATTTTCTCTGCAAATTGCTCCCTGAAACTGATATGATTGACATTGCCTTTCCTGTCTTTCTTATTGCAGCAAAATGAGTTTTTCACAACAAATTGTAGCATCTGATTTATGTACCAAGCACTAATATTTGATTGTAGTTTCCTGAAGTCAGAAAGTGAGGCCACTACACAGTTCAATGCAAACACACAGAGCTCAAGTAAGATTTCTTTTCTTTCTTTTATTTATTTTTTTAGTTGTAGATGGACATGATACCTTTATTTTATTTTTATGTGGTGCTGAGGATGCAAGGAAGTGCTCTACCACTGAGCTATAACTCCAGCCCAAGATTTCTTAAATAAAGGAATAAATACTTACTGAAAACTTAATCTGACCAACAGTCCAAAAGAAAGTGAGGTGACACTCACCTGTCTGAAAGAAGGCTATATATCAGACTTCCCAACAGTGACCCAGTCATAAACAGAGTTTGAACCATTGGTTTTAATGACTGGGATTCACAAACCAGGTCCCACTGGAAGAGAATCAAAAAAGCACAGTGGAGTTTGAGGTTTTAAGCCTTTAAAAATCTTTGCACTCAGTGGAAAAGGAGCACAAATTCCCAGATATGATGTATGTGATCCTCTGCTTTGTGGATCCTGCCCCGATCTCTAGCTTCACCGACAGTCACTCTCCCCTGGTTGCCCTTCCTCCACTTATTTCAGCCCTTCAAGTGCACTTGCCTCTCTCTTGCCTCATAACCTTCCAATATTCTGCATCTTTTTTTCTACATGTCTATTCATTTTTACCTTCAGGCCACCAACTCTCTTTATTCCATTAACTTATACATATTCTTTTGCTACTACAATTTAAAACATATAAAAACACATTTTTAAGAAATTTCAGATACCAAAAATTTGAAAGCTTATTTTTTTTCTCATCATGTAAGTGACTTAGGGTCCTGCCATTGACTTTTCTTAGCAGTCCATACTTCAACTACTACAATATCTCTCATCCTTGGCCACACATTGAATCACTTAAAGAACATAAAAAACACTAGTGTTTGGATCCTATGCCCAGAGATTTTGATTTATTTGCTCTCAGGGTCAGTTTTTCAGCACTGAGAACCACCGACTTAGTATAACATTTGATCACTTTTAAAATTATAGATCTTTCTCATTAGATTAAAAGATAATTATAGGTATATGTTTTGCTTGTTCAATTCATTAACTCCAATACTATATGTTCTCAACAGCATTGTAGTGTAGATAAGCAATTGCTACCTGCATAAGAAAGGGAGAAAGTGTTGACTACAGCACACATCTGGGGACAAAATGTATAAAGCAAGTTCCTTCTTGCTATTAACACCAAATAAGCAGATGATTTAAATGAGGCTTCTTACCTCAGTTGTGATGGTGGAGGGGAAGTAGCTTCTGTCATACACCCAGCCATCCACACAGGGCTCTGTGTCTGCCTCAGCTATGTTGGTGACAGTCTCATTCAAGTGAAGGAGCTGCCACTGGGGATGGATGAAGCGACGACACTTTTCTGGTTTTAGATTTGGACCTAGGGGAATGGAGATCCTCTAAGTGCATCTTGGCTGAGGATCCCAGTGTCATTACCAGAGACAGTGTCATTGTCAAGACTCTGGACCCAGTAGCGATGATCAGGAATTGCAGCAGTGAAGTTCTCCAGTATAAAAATGAGGGTATGTTAGGAGGTTGGTAATACAAAAGAGAACTAGCTGAAAGATTTGGAATCTCCCCAGGCCTCTGGCTTGATCCAGGAGCTCATCGAAGGACATTGATGCTGAACAGGGGATCACCTAGAGGAATCACTTTATGGAGGTGAATTCAGAAAGAGAAAATGCTTCCTTTTACCAAGACCTGTAATGTGTTGATCCTCATTCAACTTTCTCCTGATGGGCTGTGGCTCACTGCTGCAGAATAATGGAAGGATTTCCTCAGAGTCTTCGGGTTTAGACTGACAGATAGTTTCAATAAAGTTACAGAAATATTTGGCAAAGAGACTTCTACTTACTGACAACTGAGCCTGCTTAAAAGATACTCTTTGAATGATTCTGATCTTTGAGCTTTCTGAGAAGTCAACAGTGGACTTGTAGTGAGTGTAATCTCCCTATGACCCTAAATATAGATTTCCATGATCTGTCCTTTTCATAAAAGGAATGTTGGAATCTCAAAAGTAAAAAGCTTTATGATACTACTGTGTAAAGAACAGATCATGGCTTTTTATTGGTTAGGACTGAATTTTCACTAAAAGTTACTAAAAAATATTCTTGGTTAAAATAAAGGAAAGTAGAATATTGAATATAAATGCTGACTGTTGGTATCTTAAATTTTGCTTAAATTTAAATAGTGACATGATTTTAAAATTTTTGAAATAGGATAATAAGAATAAGGGACAGGGAAGAAGGAAACAGTACTTTTATGCCATAGTTTATTTAATCAGATTTATTGATTCATTCAAATAGCATTTTGGATTAACTTTTATATCTATATATTTGTATGCTTACTTATAAATTTGCAAACAAAATATGAGTTTGCAGTTGCAAGGTCTTCTGTTCCAGTTAATCGAGAGATAAACACATACGCAATCTCACAGAAAATGTTCAATGATTTCTTGGTAGATATCATGAGGACAGGGGAGTCATCCCTCTAGAAATGAACTTTTGAACTTTTGAAGGAGGATTCCTGAGAAAATAAATTAAAAGGACAGTTTCCAAACAGGACAATAAGTTCATAATCACAGTAAAAAATTGTTACATAACTGTGTACCTGCAAGATATTCAAAAGATGAAGAACATGCAGGGCAATAATGGGAGGAGATGGACTGATTGAATAAAACCAAAACAAGGAATCAGACAAAGTATCTGGAATTAAACCTGCAGACTAGAGCTTTTGTTCTTGAACTTGAAATCCATTATATGTGAAACACCTTAAAATGCAGATATCTGTTCCAGGTTTCAGAGATTCTTTTAGGAAATGACTTTTTGAAAATTTAAATGAAATGTTCTTTAAGCAATACATAAGGGACATTAAAAATGTACATAATTTTGGGTACTATGTGATGTTTTAATACATGTATACATTGTGTGATATATTTATTTTTATTAGGTATTTGGGATTGAGTTTAGGGGCACTTGACAACTAAGCCACATCCCCAGGCTTATTTTTGTGTTTTATTTAGATACAGGGTCTCACTGAGTTGCTTCGTGTCTTCCTGTTGCTGAGGCTGGCTTTGAACTCGTGATCCTCCTACCTCAGGCTCCAAGCCACTGGGATTACAAGCGTGTGCCACCGGGCCTGGCTACATTGTGTAATATATATATTACGTCAAACATCTGTTTCCTTAAGCTTTTATGATTTCTTTCATTGTAAAAACTATTAACATTCTTTCTTCCTTTAAAAATATACAGTAGTATTGTGATCTAGAGTCTCCCTACTGTATAATGGCACACTAGAAATTCTTGCTTCTTTTTTTTGTTTTTTTCTTTTATTAATTTTTAAAATTTGTTTTAATTATTTATACATGACAGTACAATGACTTTGATATATCATACATTTGAATCAGATGGGATATAATTTCTCATTTTTCTGAGTGTACAGATTGCAGAATCATATTGGTTATGCAGTCACATATATACACACAGTAATAATAATGTCTGTTTCATTCTACTATCTTTCCTATCCCCCAACCCCTCCCCTCCCCTCCCATCACTTCTCTCTACCTAATCTAAGGTAACACTATTCTTGTTTTTTCCTTACATCTTCATACATGTATTTTGAATAACGATGAGGGTCTCCTTCCGTCATCCATGCAATTCCCCTTCTCCCTCCTTTTCCCTCCCACCTCTCTTCCCTATCTAGAGGTAATATTCTTCCCATGTTCTTCCTCCCTACCCAATTTTGAGTCAACCCCTTATATCAGAGAAAACATTAGACATTTGTTTTTGTGGGATTGGCTAACTTCACTTAGCATAATCTGCTCTAATGCCATCCATATCCCTGCAAATACCATGATCTTATTATTGTTTTAGTGATGAGTAATATTCCATTGTGTATAAATGCCACAATTTTTATCCATTTATACATTGAAGGGCATCTAGGTTGGCTTCACAGTCTAGCTATTGTGAATTATGCTGCTATAAACATTGATGTGGCTAGAAATTCTTGCTTCTATTCTACTCTTGTGTTGCACCCATTGATCAGCCTTGCCATCTGTCCTCTATATTCTCCCTATCTTTGGCAACAACTCTTATACTCTCAATTTTTAAGATTTTACATATGAATGATATGTAATACTCTTCCTTCTGTGCCTGGTTTATTTCATGTAACCTAATGACCTCTAGCTCTACCCATCTATGTTGTTGCAAATAAGAGCATTTCATTCTTTTTTTTCATTCCACTAGCTTCTAGACATTGAAAAAACTTAAAATGTTTTTATTAGTGCATTATAGTTATATGTACCAGTGGAGTTCATTTTGACACATTTATATATGCATGAAATGTAATTTGCTCCATTTCAACCCCCAGTACTTCCACATTTCATCCTCTCCCCCACCTCCCAACCCTCCTCCTTCTCCTTCATATATATAATACATATATATATATATTCATAATATGTGATATATATATTTATATATATCAATATCACATTTTCTTTATCCATTCATTCATCTATGAAGACTTACTACTTCTTGGCTATTGTGAATATTGGTGCAATGAACATGAATATGCAGGTATCTTTTTGACATTGATTTCATGTTCTTTGGGCGTATTCCCAACAGTAGGATTGGAATCATATGGGTCATATGGTTGCTCCTTTTAAAAAAATGTTTTGTTACTGAATTATAGTTACATATATTAGTGGAATTCATTTTGACATAACTATACATGCATGGAATATAATTTGCTACATTTCAGTCCCCAGTACCTCCACTTTCCTTCCTTTCCACTCTCCTCTTGTTCCTCTGCTCTTATCTACCAGTCTCACTTCTATTTACTTTTTGTTTTTCTTAATAGGTATTTTATAGATATACATAAAGGTAAAATCCACTATGTTTTATTAAAAAAGTGTCTTGATACAGGGGATTGAACCCAGGGGTGCTTAAGCACTGAGCCATATCCCCAACCCCTTTTAAATATTTTATTTATAGACAGGGTCTCACTGAGTAGCTTAGGGCTGGTTGGCTTTGAAATCACAATCTTCTTACTTTAGCCTCCTGACCTGTTGGGATTACAGGGGTACACCACCATGCTTGGCCCCTGTTTTGCATTCAAATAGGTACATAGAATAACTTGGCTACTTTCATTCCACAGTCTCTTACTTTTTCTGTCTCTTTTCCTTCCTCTTCTATCCCTTTCTATTACTCCACTGTCCTCTCTTCTATATTCATGGAACTTCCTCCTGCCTGTATTTCCTCCTTATTTGGCTGTAGCTTCTGTGTATGAGAGAAAATACTCAACCCTTGACTTTAGGGATCTGGCTTATTTCACTTACTGTGATGTTTTCCAGTTCCATCCCTCCTCCCCACCCCCAGCAAATGCCATAATCTCCATCTTCTTTATGGTTGAGTAAAATTCCATTTTGTATGTGTGCTGTATTTTGTTTTTCCATTCATTTATTGATGGGCACCTGGACTAATCCCATAACTTGATTATTC
Organism: Urocitellus parryii; assembly: GCF_045843805.1. NCBI lineage: Eukaryota > Metazoa > Chordata > Mammalia > Rodentia > Sciuridae > Urocitellus > Urocitellus parryii. Next base: position 10,579,553 of record NC_135534.1, on the reverse strand, counting down.
ATGAATGGCAGTGCTGTAAATATCAATGTGCATGTCCCAGTGTAATATGCTTATTTTAGTTTTTTTGTATACCTACCAATGATTGGGATAGCTGGGTCATATGGTGGTTCCATTCCTGGTCTTTTGAGGAATCTACATACTGCTTTCCAAAGTGGTTGTACTAATTTTCAGTCCCACCAACAATGTTTGAGTGTGCCACTCTTGCTAGCATTTATTATTATTTTCGTTCTTGATGATTGCCATTCTATGTTGAGTGAGATAAAAATATTAGCGTTGCTTAGATTTCCATTTTCCTGCATAAGCTTTTAAATTTGATGCCATGCTGCTTATTGATTCTTGGAGTTTTTTTGAGCTTTAGGATTTTTGTTAAGTAATTTGGTGCCTACTCCAGTATATTGGAGTGTTGACTTTATGCTTGCCTCTAGCAGTTGCAGTGTCTGGTCTAATTCCTAGGCATCTGATCCATTGTTTTAATTGGTTGTTCACAACATTACTTGACATATCATGTTTCATACATTAGATTGAAGTGGGTTATGAACTCCCAATTTTACCCCAAATGCAGATTGCAGAATCACATCGGTTACACATCCACAATTTTACATAATGCCCTATTAGTAATTGTTGTATTCTTCTTCCTTTCCTATCCCCTACTATCCCCCTCCCCTCCCCTCCCATCTTCTCTCTCTACCCCATGTATTGTAATTCATTTCTCTCCTTATTTATTTTCCCATTCCCCTCACAACCTCTTATATGTAATTTTGTATAGCAATGAGGGTCTCCCTTCATTTCCATGCCATTTCCTTTTCTCTCCCTTTCCCTCCCATCTCATGTCTCTGTTTAATGTTAATCTTTTCTTCCTGCTCATCCTCCCTGCTCTGTTCTTAGTTGCTCTCATTATATTAAAGAAGACATTTGGTATTTGTTTTTTAGGGATTGGCTAGCTTCACTAAGCATAATCTGCTCTAGTGCCATCCATTCCCCTGCAAATTCCATGATTTTGTCATTTTTTATTGCTGCATAGTACTCCATTGTGTACAGATGCCACATTTTTTTATCCATTCATCTATTGAAGGGCATCTGGGTTGGTTCCACAGTCTAGCTATTGTGAATTGTGCTGCTAGGAACATTGATGTGGCAGTATCCCTGTAGCATGCTCTTTTAAGGTCTTCAGGGAATAGTCCAAGAAGGGGAATAGCTAGGTCAAATGGTGGTTCCATTCCCAGCTTTCTCAGGAATCTCCAAAATGCTTTCCAAATTGGCAGCACCAATTTGCAGTCCCACCAGCAATGTACAAGTGTACCCTTTTCTCCACATCCTCACCAGCACTTGTTGTTGTTTGACTTCATAGTGGCTGCCAATCTTACTGGAGTGAGATGGTATCTTAGGGTGGTTGTAATTTTCATTTCTCTGACTGCTAGAGATGGTGAGCATTTTTTCATGTACTTGTTGATTGATTGTATATCCTCCTCTGAGAAGTGTCTGTTCATGTCCTTGGCCCATTTGTTGATTGGGTTATTTGTTATCTTATTGTTTAATTTTTTGAGTTCTTTGTATACTCTGGATATTAGGGCTCTATCTGAAGTGTGAGGAGTAAAAATTTGTTCCCAGGATGTAGGCTCCCTATTTACCCCTCTTATTGTTTCTCTTGTTGAGAAAAAACTTTTTAGTTTGAGTAAGTCCCATTTGTTGATCATTGTTTGTAATTCTTGTGCTATGGGTGTCCTATTAAGGAATTTGGAGCCCGACCCCACAATATGTAGATCGGAGCCAACTTTTTCTTCTATCAGACACAGAGTCTCTGATTCGATATCAAGCTCCTTGATCCATTTTGAGTTAACTTTTGTGCATGGCGAGAGAAAGGGATTCAGATTCATTTTGTTGCATATGGATTTCCAGTTTTCCCAGCACCATTTGTTGAAGATGCTATCCTTCCTCCATTGCATGCTTTTAGCCCCTTTACCAAATATAAGATAGTTGTAACTTTGGGGATTAGTCTCTGTGTCCTCTATTCTATACCATTGGTCCACCCTCCTGTTTTGGTACCAGTACCATGCTGTTTTTGTCACTATTGCTCTGTAATATAGTTTGAAATCTGGTATCGCTATACCATCTGATTCACACTTCCTGCTTATAGTTTCTTTTGCTATTCTGGGTCTTTTATTTTTCCATATGAATTTCATGATTGCTTTGTCTATTTCTACAAGAAATGCCATTGGGATTTTGATTGGCATTGCATTAAACCTATAGAGAACTTTTGGTAATATCGCCATTTTGATAATGTTAGTTCTGCCTATCCATGAACAGGGTATATTTTTCCATCTTCTAAGATCTTCTTCTACTTCTCTCTTTAGGGTTCTGTAATTTTAATTGTATAAATCTTTCACTTCTTTTGTTAGGTTGATTCCCAAGTATTTTATTTTTTTGAGGATATTGTGAATGGAGTGTTTTTCCTCATTTCCGTTTCAGAAGTTTTGTCGCTGATATACAGGAATGCCTTTGATTTATGCGTGTTGATTTTATATCCTGCCACTTTGCTGAATTCATTTATTAGTTCTAATATTTTCTTTGTAGACCCTTTTGGGTCTGCTAGGTATAGAATCATATCATCTGCAAACAGTGATAATTTAAGTTCTTCTTTTCCTATTTTTATGCCTTTAATTTCTTTCATCTGTCTAATTGCTCTGGCCAGTGTTTCGAGAACTATATTGAATAGAAGTGGTGATACAGGGCATCCCTGTCTTGTTCTAGATTTTAGAAGGAATGCCTTCAATTATTGTCCATTCAGAATGATGCTAGCCTGAGGCTTAGCATAGATAGCTTTTACAATGTCAAGGTAAGTTCCTGTTATCCCTAGTTTTTCAAGTGTTTTGAACATAAAGCGATGCTGTACTTTGTCGAATGCTTTCTCTGCATCTATTGAGATGATCATATGATTCTTATCTTTAAGTCTATTGATGTGTGAATAACATTTATTGATTTCTGTATATTGAACCAGCCTTGCATCCCAGGGATGAATCCTACTTGATCATGTTGCACAATTTTTTTGATGTGGTTTTGTATTCGATTTGCCAGAATTTTATTGAGGATTTTTGCATCTAGGTCCATTAGAGATATTGGTCTGTAGTTTTCTTTCTTTGAGGTGTCTTTGTCTCGTTTCGGAATCAGGGTGATGTTGGCCTCATAGAATGAATTTGGAAGAGCTCCCTCTTTTTCTATTTCCTGAAATAACTTGAAAAGGATTGGTATTAATTCTTCTTTAAAGGTTTTGTAAAACTCTGCTGTATACCCATCCGGTCCTGGGCTTTTCTTGGTTGGTAGTCTTTTGATGGCTTCTTCAATTTCATCCATTGATATTGGTCTGTTCAAATTGTGTGTATCCTCTGGACTCAGTCTGGGCAAATCATATGACTTAAGAAATTTATTGATGTCTTCACTATTTTCTATTTTATTGGAATATAGATTTTCAAAATAATTTCTATTTGTCTTCTGTATTTCTGTAGCATCTGTTGCGATATTGCCTTTTAAATCCCATATGTTAGTAATTTGAGTTCTCTCTCTTCTCTTTGTTAGCCTGGCTAAAGGTCTGTCGATCTTATTTATTTTTTCGAAGAATCAACTTTTAGTTTTGTTAATTTTTTCAATAGTTTCTTTTGTTTCAATTTCATTGATTTCCGCTCTGATTTTAATTATTTCTTGCCTTCTGCTACATTTGCTGTTGTTTTGCTCTTCCTTTTCTAGGGCTTTGAGATGAAGTGTGAGGTCATTTATTTGTTGGTTTTTTCTTTTTTTGAGGAATGACCACCAGGCGATGAATTTTCCTCTTAAAACTGCTTTCATTGTGTCCCATAGATTCCTATATGTTGTGTCTGTATTTTCATTTATCTCTAAGAATTTTTTGATTTCCTCCTTTATGTCTTCTGTAACCCATTGATCATTCAGTAACATATTGTTCATTTTCATGTGATATAGGATTTTTCCTTCCTTCTTTTATCATTGATTTCCAGTTTCATTCCATAATGATCAGATAAAATGCATGGTATTATCTCCACCCCTTTATATTTACTGAGGGTTGCCCTATGGCATAATATATGGTCTATTTTTGAGAAGGATCCATGTGCTGCTGAGAAAAAAGTATATCCATTTGATGATGGTTGATATATTCTATATATGTCAGTTAAGTCTAGGTTATTGATTATGGTATTGAGTTCTATAGTTTCTCTATTCAACTTTTGTTTGGAGGATCTGTCCAATGGTGAGAGAAGTGTGTTGAAGTCACCCATAATTATTGTGTTGTGGTCTATTTGATTCTTGAACTTGAGGAGAATTTGTCTAATGAATGTCGCAGCACCATTATTTGGTGCATAAATATTGATAATTGTTAGGTCTTGTTGATGAATGGTTCCTTTTAACAGTATATAATGTCCTTCTTTATCCCTTTTGATTAACTTAGTCTTGAAGTCGATTTTATTCAATATGAGGATGGCCACCCCTGCTTGCTTACGAGGACCGTGTGCGTGGTATATTTTTTCCCATCCTTTCACCTTCAGCCTTTGTATGTCTTTTCCAATCAGATGTGTCTCCTGGAGGCAGCATATTGTTGGATTTGTTTTTTTAATCCATGATACCAGCCTATGTCGCTTTATTGGAGTGTTTAAACCATTAACTTTTAGAGTTACTATTGATATATGATTTGTACTTCCAGCCATGTTTGATTATTTATCCTTTTTTTTTTTAAATTTAGTTTGTTTCTCCATGATTATCTTTCCCCTCGCCCTCTGTCTTTACCGAGGCACTTCCCACTGATGGTTTTGGTTATTGTTTTTCATTCCTTACTCGTGTAGTGTTTTGCTCAAAATGCTTTGCAATGCTGGTTTTCTGGCTGGAAATTCTTTTAACTTTTGTTTATCATGAAAGATTTTTATTTCGTTGTCATACCTGAAGCTTAATTTTGCTGGATACAGAATTCTTGGTTGGCAACCATTGTCTTTCAGTGTTTGAAATACATTGTTCCATGACCTTCTTGCTTTCAGCGTCTGTGATGAAAAATCCGTTGTTAACCTTATTGGTTTACCCCTGAATGTAATCTACCTCTTTTCTCTTGTAGCTTTTAATATTTTCTCTTTGTTCTGTATATTGGATATCTTCATAATAATGTGTCTTGGCGTTGGTCTACTGTGATTTTGTGTGCTCGGTGTCCTGTATGCATCTTCAATTTGTATATCTGTTTCCTTTTTTATTTCTGGAAAGTTTTCTGTAATTATTTCATTCAGCAGGTTACTCATTCCCTTGGTTTGAATCTCTGTACCTTCTTCTATCCCGATGACTCGTAAGTTTGGTTTTTTTATGTTATCCCATAACTCTTGGATGTTTTTCTCGTGATTTTTTACCAGCCTTTCTGAGTTGGCTAGACTCTTTTCAAGATGATATATTTTGTCTTCATTATCTGACGTTCTGGCTTCTACTTGCTCCACTCTGTTAGTGATACTCTCAATTGAGTTTTTAATTTGTTTTATCATTTCCTTCATTTCTAGAATTATTGTTTGATTATTTTTTATAATCTCTATCTCCTGATAAAGATGCTTAATGTCTTCTTTTATCTGTTTATGTAATTCATTCTCAATGTGTTCTTTCGCTGCTTGAATTTGCTGTCTTGTATCCTCTTTAAGGTTCCATTCCATCTGTCTAAGGTGTTCCTTAAGTTCTTTATATGACCATTTTTCTGATGACTCTAGGTCCTCCTGAATATTTAGGCTGTCCTGCATTGTTTGTACTCCTTTTCTTCCTTGCTTTTTGAAGGTGCCCATGTTACTTCTTGTTCTGTTTGACTGCTGAGTTACTGTTTACTCCTATAAATTTATTTGATGTTTGTTTCCCTTTGCTTGGGAGGAAAGGTATTAGAAGGGAAGGGAAGAAGTCACTAAAGAGATTGAGAGTAAGCAGGTAGAATTCAAGGAAGAGGGGATAAGAAAATTGAAAAGAAATGAATAGAAAAAAGAAGAAAAAAATAGGAAATAAAAAAGAAAAAAAATTTTAAAAAGATAATAATAAAAAAAATTAAAATTAGAAGTAAAAAAATTTTAAAAAAATTGTAAAAAAAATTAAAAAAACAAGAAAGAAAAATGAAAATGAAAGAAAAAACCCAAATCAAAAAAAAGAGAAAAAAAAACCTAATAAAAGCAGTCTTAGAGTTTGATATACTTCTCTTCCAGTAGGTGGCGCTATGCCCACCAGGCCAAGTTTCTCCTGTCAGTAGGCGGGATCCAATCACTGTGCAGCAGCTCTTCCTCCCAGACTGGGCGAGTCTCCAATCCTGAGTGCCTAGGGCCTCCTCTTGTATCTAGTCACTTCCCCACTTTTCCTCTAGCCAGGCCCCTCTCATGGGTGCCGCTCACCACAATACTGGCTACATGCCAGGTCTGCTGCTCCCGGGAGCCCTGTTTTCATGGACGATTGGGCACACTCTCCCAGTTTGCCTTTCCCTCAGACCCTAAGTGTGTAGAGCTTGGGGCTGAGAATCCTCAGCGAATTTTACTTGCCCTCTGGTAGCCACGCCCTCGGTAGCTGGTGCAAGAGACCTCAGCTGTCAGCACTGGTGGGAGCGGTAGTTCCGCACTGCGGGTCCTGCGCCACGTCTGATTCCCTCAGTCTGGGTGAGCTGGAAGGGGCTCTTAAGGTTTCCCCGATGTGTGGAGAGGGAAGACTAGGGAATTACACACCTGTAGCTGCAGGTTTCAATGAAGTTATCACCTCTGCCACAGTCTGATGACATCAGTTCTCTGCCATGGTGGTATTTCTTGCAAATGGCGACAGTTCGTTTCCCTTTGCTGGGTGACCAATGCAACAGGTGGGTCCTTACTGTCTCTCCCAAGCCCCGTTTCAAACCTGTGGCCACTACCTATGAAGGCTTGGTAGGCATTTACCTCCGTGGGATCTGAGGGGCTGACCAGTTGTTTCAGCCAGATGGATTAGTGCTGAGTCACAGCTGTTTGTCTGTGGGAAGCAGGCGAACGGGAGCTTGAATTCAGCCGATCTGGGCTCAGTGTGTGTTCTGAGAGGCCCAGACTGTTCGCCCCAGATCCACGTCAGCTCAGCATTGCCTAGTGATCCTGAGCAAACAGAATTTAGGTTGTTTACGACTCCCTATGCCTGCACAGCTGAAGAGGTCAGAGACTTGATCTCTCCGCGCCCGCCGCCATGTTGGAATCCCGCATCTGATCCATTTTGAGTTGACTTTTGTCAGGGTGAAAAGTAGGAATCTAGTTTCACTATTCTACATGTGGATATCCAGTTTTCCCCAGAAGCTTTTGTTTAAAAGATCATCATTTTTCCTACCTATGTTTTTAGCATCAGATGACTGTATATCTATGTGGGTTTGTCTTTATGTCTTCTATTCTGTTCCATTGGTGTTTTAGTTAGCCTTTTTCTTGCTGTGACTAAAAGGTCTAACATGATCAATTTTACAAAAGGAAAATTTTTTGGGGCTCACAGTTTTAGAGGTATCAATCCATGGACAGCAAGATCTATTCCACAGGGCTCAGGGTGAGGCAGAACATCTTGGTAGAAGAGTGTGGTGGAGGGAAGCAGCTCACATTATAACCAGAAAGCAGAGAGAGACTCCACTTGCCAGATAGAAAATATATACCCCCATAGATGCCCCCAATAACCCACCTCCTCCAGCCATACCCTACCTGCTTTCATTTCCTACTCAGTTTATCCCATCATGGGATTAATCCACTGATAGTATTAAGGCTCTCATAATTACTTCTCTGCTAAAAGTGCTTACATTTTCTCATACATGAGCTTTTGAGGGACACTAATATTTAAACCATAACATTCCTTCCATGCCCCCCCACCAAGTTCATGCTCATCTCACTATGCAAAATACATTTAGTCTATTTCAAAGAGTCCCCATTGTTGCAACAGTACAAGATTGCCCAAAAGTTGAAGTCCAAACTTTGTTGAGACTCAGGGCAAGCTTGCATCATAAGCTCCTGTAAAAGTCAAAAGCTGTTTATAAATATCCAACATATAAAAATACAGAGATTTCAGGAAGACTGAAATGTAGCTGAGTGAACAAGTATAGTTCTATGTTTGGCATCCAGGGAACATGGCATGATGTGTTATGCTGATACCAAGACCCTCAAATATCTCTCAGACCACACATTGCCATTCCAATTAAGACTTTATTGCTGGCCGGTGGTGGACATTCTACTCTCTAAAAGTGAGATGGTTAGAGTGGCCCACCACCTTTAGTTTGGCCTCATATTGAAGCCAAAAAACCAAAAAATGCATGTTATGGGGTTTAGCCAATGCAACCAAGCCAAGTTACAGAAGCAGGAGATTGCAGTTAGGCAGCGCAAGGCTTAGCTAGTCAGAATAAGCCCAGTTACCCCTGGTTACAGAAATAGTTTTTCAGATCTTTCTGTTTTGCTTTCTACTCCTGATTATCACAATAAATTTCTTTTTCTATTAGTTGTTCAAAACATTACAAAGCTCTTGACATATATTTCATACATTTGATTCAAGTGGATTATGAACTCCCATTTTTACCCTGTATACAGATTGCAGAATCACATCGGTTACACATCCACTTTTTTACATACTGCCATACTAGTGTATGTTGTATTCTGCCGCCCTTCCTATCCTCTACTATCCCCCCTCCCCTCCCCTCCCCTCCCCTCCCATCTTCTCTCTCTACCCCATCTACTGTAATTCATTTCTCTCTCTTGTTTTTTCCCTTTCCCCTCACTTCCTCTTATATGTAATTTTGTATAACAATGAGGGTCTCCTTCCATTTCCATGCAATTTCCCTTCTCTCTCCCTTTCCCTCCCACCTCTCATCCCTGTTTAATGGTGATCCTCTTCTCATGCTCTTCCTCCCTGCTCTGTTCTTAGTTGCCCTCCTTATATCAAAGAAGACATTTGACATTTGTTTTTTAGGGATTGGCTGGCTTCACTTAGCATAATCTGCTCTAATGCCATCCATTTCCCTACAAATGCCATGATTTTGTCATTTTTTAGTGCTGAGTAATACTCCATTGTGTATAAATGCCACATTTTTTTCATCCATTCATCTATTGAAGGGCATCTGGGTTGGTTCCACAGTCTAGCTATTGTGAATTGTGCTGCTATGAATATCAAAGTAGCTGTATCCCTATAATATGTTCCTTTAAGGTCTTCAGGGAATAGTCCAAGAAGGGGAATAGCTAGGTCAAATGGTGGTTCCATTCCCAGCTTTCTGAGGTATCTCCATACTGCTTTCTAAATTGGCTGCACCAATTTGCAGTCCCACCAGCAATGTACAAGAGTACCGTTTTCCCCACATCCTCGCCAGCACTTGTTATTGTTTGACTTCATAGTGGCTGCCAATCTTACTGGAGTGAGATGGTATCTTAGGGTGGTTGTAATTTTCATTTCTCTGACTTCTAGAGATGGTGAGCATTTTTTCATGTACTTGTTGATTGATTGTATATCCTCCTCTGAGAAGTGTCTGTTCATGTCCTTGGCCCATTTGTTGATTGGGTTATTTGTTATCTTATTGTTTAATTTTTTGAGTTCTTTGTATACTCTGGATATTAGGGCTCTATCTGAAGTGTGAGGAGTAAAAATTTGTTCCCAGGATGTAGGCTCCCTATTTACCCCTCTTATTGTTTCTCCTGTTGAGAAAAAACTTTTTAGTTTGAGTAAGTCCCATTTGTTGATCATTGTTTGTAATTCTTGTGCTATGGGTGTCCTATTAAGGAATTTGGAGCCCGACCCCACAATATGTAGATCGGAGCCAACTTTTTCTTCTATCAGACACAGAGTCTCTGATTTGATATCAAGCTCCTTGATCCATTTTGAGTTAACTTTTGTGCATGGCGAGAGAAAGGGATTCAGATTCATTTTGTTGCATATGGATTTCCAGTTTTCCAAGCACCATTTGTTGAAGATGCTATCCTTCCTCCATTGCATGCTTTTAGCACCTTTACCAAATATAAGATAGTTGTAATTTTGTGGATTAGTCTCTGTGTCCTCTATTCTGTACCATTGGTCCACCCTCCTGTTTTGGTACCAGTACCATGCTGTTTTTGTTACTATTGCTCTGTAGTATAGTTTGAAATCTGGTATCACTATACCATCTGATTCACACTTCCTGCTTATAGTTTCTTTTGCTATTCTGGGTCTTTTATTTTTCCATATGAATTTCATGATTGCTTTATCTATTTCTACAAGAAATGCCATTGGGATTTTGATTGACATTGCATTAAACCTATAGAGTACTTTTGGTAATATCGCCATTTTGATGATGTTAGTTCTGCCTATCCATGAACAGGGTATATTTTTCCATCTTCTAAGATCTTCTTCTATTTCTCTCTTTAGGGTTCTGTAGTTTTCATTGTATAAATCTTTCACCTCTTTTGTTAGGTTGATTCCCAAGTATTTTATTTTATTTTTTTGAGGATATTGTGAATGGAGTGTTTTTTCTCATTTCCACTTCAGAAGTTTTGTCACTTTTATACAGGAATGCCTTTGATTTATGCGTGTTGATTTTATATCCTGCCACTTTGCTGAATTCATTTATTAGTTCCAATAGTTTCTTTGTAGACCTTTTTGGGTCTTCTAGGTATAGAATCATATCATCTGCAAATAGTGATAGTTTAAGTTCTTCTTTTCCTATTTTTATGCCTTTAATTTCTTTCGTCTTTCTAATTGCTCTGGCCAGTATTTCGAGAACTATATTGAATAGAAGTGGTGATAGAGGGCATCCCTGCCTTGTTCCAGATTTTAGAAGGAATGCCTTCAATTTTTCTCCATTCAGAATGATGCTAGCCTGAGACTTAGCATAGGTAGCTTTTACAATGTTGAGGTAAGTTCCTGTTACCCCTAGTTTTTCTAGTGTTTTGAACATAAAGGTATGCTATACTTTGTCGAATGCCTTTTCTGCATCTATCAAGATAATCATATGGTTTTTATCTTTAAGTCTATTGATGTGGTGAATAACATTTATTGATTTCCGTCTATTGAACCAGCCTTGCATCCCAGGGATGAATCCTACTTGATCATGGTGTACAATTTTTTTTGATGTGTTTTTGTATCCGATTCACTAGAATTTTATTGAGTATTTTTGCATCTAGTTTCATTAGATACTGGTCTGTAGTTTTCTTTCTTTGAAGGGTCTTTGTCTGGTTTTGGGATCAGGGTGATGTTGGCCTCATAGAATGAATTTGGAAGAGCACTGTCTTTTTCTATTTCCTGAAATACCTTGAGAAGTATTGGTATTAACTCTTCTTTAAAGGTTTTGTAAAACTCTCCTGTATACCCATCTGGTCCTGGGCTTTTCTTGGTTGGTAGTCTTTTGATGGCTTCTTCTATTTCATCCATTGATATTGGTTTGTTTAAATTGTGTGTATCCTCCTGACTCAATCTGGGCAAATCATATGACTTAAGAAATTTATTGATGTCTTCACTATCTTCTATTTTATTGAAATATAGTGTTTCAAAATAATTTCTAATTATCTTCTGTATTTCTGTAGCATCTGTTGTGATTTTGCCTTTTTCATCCCGTATGTTAGTAATTTGAGTTCTCTCTCTTCTTCTTCTCTTCGTTAGCATGGCTAAGGGTCTGTCAATCTTATTTTTTTGAAGAACCAACTTTTAGTTTTGTCAATTTTTTCCATGGTTTCTTTTGTTTCAATTTCGTTGGTTTCCGCTCTGATTTTATGTATTTCTTGCCTTCTGTTACATTTGCTGTTGTTTTCCTCTTTCTTTTCTAGGGTTTTGAAATGAAGTGTGAGCTCATTTATGTATTTTTTCTTTTTTTGAGGAATGACCTCCAGGCAATGAATTTTCCTCTTAAAACTGCTGTCATTGTGTCAAATATATTCCGATATGGTATATACTATTGATATATGGTTTGTACTTCCCACTGTTGGTTTTGGTTGTTGTTTTTCATTTCGTCTTCGTGTAGTGTTTTGCTCAAGATGCTTTGCAGTGATGGTTTTCTGGCTAGGAATTCTTTTAACTTTTGTTTATCATGAAAGATTTTTATTTCGTTGTTGTACCTGAAGCTTAATTTGGTGGATACAAAATTCTTGGTTGGCATTCATTGTCTTTCAGAGTTTGAAATACGTTGTTCCAGGATCTTCTTGTTTTCAGGATCTGTGATGAAAAATCAGCCGTTAACCTTATTGATTTACCCCTGAATGTAATCTGCCTCCTTTCTCTTGTAGCTTTTAATATTTTCTCTTTGTTCTGTATATTGGATACCTTCATAACAATGTGTCTTGGCCTTGGTCTACTCTGATTTTGTATGCTCGGTGTCATGTATGCATCTAAAATTTGTACATCCATTTCCTTTTTTATATCTGGGAAGTTTTCTAAAATTATTTCATTCAACAGGTTGCTCATTACCTTGGGTTGGACCTCTGTACCTTCCTCTATCCTGATGACTCATGATTTTTTTTATGTTATCCCATATCTCTTGGATTTTTTTTATGGTTTCTTACCAGCCTTTCTGAGTTGGCTAGACTCTTTTCAAGATGATATATTTTGTCTTCATTGTCTGACATTATGTCTTCTACTTGCTCCTCTCTGTTAGTGATACTCTTGTTTGAGTTTTTAATTTGGTTTATAGTTTCCTTCATTTTTAGAATTATTGATTGATTTTTTAAATAATCTCTATCTCCTGATAAAGATGCTTATTTCCTTGTTTTATATGTTTATGTAATTCATTTTCAATGTGTTCTTTCATTGTTTGAATTTGCTGTCTCATGTCCGCTTTAAGATTCCATTCCATCTGTCTAAGGTATTCCTTGATTTCTTTATTTGACCATTTTTCTGATGCCTCTAGGTTCTCCTGTAGATTTAGGCTGTCCTGCTTTTTTTGTACTCCTTTTCTTCCTTGCTTTTTCATGATGCTCATGTTACTTCCGGTTTTGTTTGACTGCTGAATTACTGTTTATTCCTATAAATTTATTTTGGCTTTGTGTAGCTCTCTTTTGTGATGGGAGACTATGACTAGAGATGATGAATTTTGTTGCACTTTAAAGCAGATTCATTTGTTTCCTAAACTGTGTATGGATTCTGATGGCATATAGCGATCTGCGGTTTGGTCTTGGGTCTTATGTTTAGGTTGAGTGATGTGATGGTATAGAGGTTGGTATATCTTGGCAACCTTGGAAGGTTGGTCTACTGACGAGGGATATTAACAGGAGAATGGTCTGGAGAATTTGGGGGTAGCTAGGGAATTGGTAGCACTATATAATGCCTCAGAACATTTACCTATACACATTTAGTAAATTATACATAAACAGCATCGTGATGCTTGGGAGGAAAGGTATTAGAAGGGGAGGGAAGAAGTCACCAAAGAGAGTGAGAGTAAACAGGTAGAATTCAAGAAAAGGGGAATAAGGAAATTGAAAAGAAATTAAAAGACAAAAAAAAATTAAAATAATAATAATAATAATAAAAAAATAAAAAAAATTAATAAATGCAGTCTTAGAGTTCGATTAACTTCTCTTCCAGTAGGTGGAGCTGTGCCCACCGGGCCAAGCTTCTCCTCTCAATACGCAGGAACCAATCACTATGAGTCAGCTCCTCCTCCCCCATGGGTGGCTTTCCAATCCTGAGTGCCTAGGGCCTTTTCTGGTATCCAGTCACTTCCCCACTTTTCCTCCAGCCAGGCCCCACTCACCAGTGATTCTCACCACAATACTGGCTACATGCCAGGTCTGTTGCTCCTGGGAGCCCTATTTTCTTGAATGACTGGGCACACTCCCCCTGTTTGCCATTCCCCCAGACCCTAAGGTTGTGGAGCGTGGGGCTGGGAACTGTCAGTATATTCTACCTGCCCTCCAGTAGCCACGTCCCCAGGAGCTGGTGCAAGAGACCTCAGTTGTCAGCACTGGTGGGAGCGGTAGCCGGGGGTCCTGCGCCGTGGGTCCTGTGCACTCCTGAGTCCCCCAGTCTGACTATCGCACTCAGAGTAGAGCTGGGGGGCCCTTGAGATTTCCGTGATGTGTGGAGAAGAAGTGCATGGGGGTCACACACCTGGGGACGCCGGTTTCAATGAAGCTGTCCCCTCCACAGCATTCTGGTGATGTTAGTTCTCTGCCGTGGTGGTGTCCCATGCGAAGGGCAGCCGTTCGTTCCCTTTGCCGGGTGTCCGATGTGAAGGGTGGGTCTGGACCGGCTCTCCCAGGCCCCGTCTCAATCCTGTGCCCACTGCCTATGAACGCTCGGTTGCTATTACCTCAAAAGGTTCACGGAGGAACTGAAGAGTTGTTTCTCTATTAAGCGGGAGCGTTTGTAGCGCTGAGTCACAGCGGTTTGCCTGGTAGATGCAGGCGATCCTCCAGAAACTGTGTATGGGAGCCTGAATTCATCCTCTTCGGGCTCAGTGTGGGCTCTGAGGGGCGCAAACTGATTGCCCCAGGTCCACATCAGCCCAGCATTACCTAGTGATCCTGAGCAAACAGCATTCAGTAGGTTTAAGACTCCCTTTGCCTGTGCAGCTGAAGAGGTCACAGAATTGATCTCTCAGCGCCCACCGCCATGTTAGAGACCCTGTCTCAGGGTCCCAGCGTTGCTCCCTCTGGATGGTTGCAACTTAAGTAAACCTGCTACCCATGAATTCCTCAGGTGCCGTTCCCTCTACCCTACATCAAAAACAGGGATGGAGCTCCTGGTAAAGCACCTGTTTCCTGGCGCTTGGTAGCCAGGTGGCCGCCACGGATCTTCAGTACCTGCAGGGCAAAGGCAGCAGGACTCCAGGGCTGGCGACAGAATCCAAGATCTATCACAATAAATTTCACTGAAATCTGCCAACAGAATCCATGTTGAATGCTATGCTGCTTAGACATTTCTTCTGCCAGTTTAAGAAGCCCATCAGTTTTATTTATTTATTTTTATTAGTTGTTCAAAACATTACAAAGCCCTTGACATATCATATTTCATACATTTGATTCAAACAGATTATGAACTCCCATTTTTACCCCGTATAAATATTGCAGATTCACATCGGTTACACATCCACTTTTTTACAAGCTGCCATACTAGTGTATATTGTATTCTGCTGCCTTTCCTATCTTCTACTATCCCCCCTCCCCTCCCCTCCGCTCCACTCTCATCTTCTCTCTCTAACCCATCTACTGTAATTCATTTCTCTCTCTTGTTTTGTTCCCCCTTTTCCCTCACTTCCTCTTATATGTAATTTTTGTATAACAATGAGGGTCTCCTTCTCTCTCTCTTTCCCTCCCCCATCTCATCTCTGTTTAATGGTGATCTTCTCATGCTGTTCCTCCCTATTCTGTTCTTAGTTGCTCTCCTTATATCAAAGATGACATTGGCATTTGTTTTTTAGGGAGTGGCTAGCTTCACTCAGCATAATCTGCTCTAGTGCCATCCATTTCCCTGCAAATTCCATGATTTTGTCATTTTTTATTGTGGAGTAATAATCCATTGTGTATAAATGCCACACTATTTTTATCCATTCATCTATTGAAGGGCATCTGGGTTGGTTCCACAGTCTACCTATTGTGAATTGTGCTGCTATGAACATCATTGTAGCAGTATCCCTATAATATGCTCCTTTAAGGTCTTTAGGGAATAGTCCAAGAAGGGGAATAGCTGGGTCAAATGGTGGTTCCATTCCCAGCTTTCCAAGAAATCTCCATACTGCTTTCCAAATTGGCCGCACCAATTTGCAGTCCCACCAGCAATGTACAAGTGCACCCTTTTCCCCACATCCTCGCCAGCACTTGTTGTTGTTTGACTTCATAATGGCTGCCAATCTTACTGGAGTGAGATGGTATCTTAGGGTGGTTTTGATTTTCATTTCTCTGACTGCTAGAGATGGTGAGCATTTTTTCATGCACTTGTTGATTGATTGTATGTCCTCCTCTGAGAAGTGTCTGTTCAGGTCCTTGGCCCATTTGTTGATTGGGTTATTTGTTATCTTATTGTTTAATTTTTTTGAGTTCTTTGTATACTCTGGATATTAGGGCTCTATCTGAAGTGTGGGGAGTAAAAATTTGTTCCCAGGATGTAGGCTCCCTATTTACCTCTCTTATTGTTTCTCTTGCTGAGAAAAAACTTTTTAGTTTAAGTAAGTCCCATTTGTTGACTATTGTTGTTAACTCTTGTGCTATGGGTGTCCTATTAAGGAATTTGGAGCCTGACCCCATAATATGTAGATCGGAGCCAACTTTTTCTTCTATCAGACACAGAGTCTCTGATTTGATATCAAGCTCCTTGATCCATTTTGAGTTAACTTTTGTGCATGGCGAGAGAAAGGGATTCAGATTCATTTTGTTGCATATGGATTTCCAGTTTTCCCAGCACCATTTGTTGAAGATGCTATCCTTCCTCCATTGCATGCTTTTAGCACCTTTACCAAATATAAGATAGTTGTAATTTTGTGGATTAGTCTCTGTGTCCTCTATTCTGTACCATTGGTCCACCCGCCTGTTTTGGTACCAGTACCATGCTGTTTTTGTTACTATTGCTCTGTAGTATAGTTTGAAATCTGGTATCACTATACCGCCTGATTCACACTTCCTGCTTAGCATTGTTTTTGCTATTCTGGGTCTTTTATTTTTCCATATGAATTTCATGATTGCTTTATCTATTTCTACAAGAAATGCCATTGGGATTTTGATTGACATTGCATTAAACCTATAGAGTACTTTTGGTAATATCGCCATTTTGATGATGTTAGTTCTGCCTATCCATGAACAGGGTATATTTTTCCATCTTCTAAGATCTTCTTCTATTTCTCTCTTTAGGGTTCTGTAGTTTTCATTGTATAAATCTTTCACCTCTTTTGTTAGGTTGATTCCCAAGTATTTTTTATTTTTTTGAGGATATTGTGAATGGAGTGTTTTTCCTCATTTCCGTTTCAGAAGTTTTGTCGCTGATATACAGGAATGCCTTTGATTTATGCGTGTTGATTTTATATCCTGCCACTTTGCTGAATTCATTTATTAGTTCCAATAGTTTCTTTGTAGACCTTTTTGGGTCTTCTAGGTATAGAATCATATCATCCGCAAATAGTGATAATTTAAGTTCTTTTTTTCCTATTTTTATGCCTTTAATTTCTTTCGTCTTTCTAATTGCTCTGGCCAGTATTTCGAGAACTATATTGAATAGAAGTGGTGATAGAGGGCATCCCTGCCTTGTTCCAGATTTTAGAAGGAATGCCTTCAATTTTTCTCCATTCAGAATGATGCTAGCCTGAGGCTTAGCATAGATAGGTTTTACAATGTTGAGGTAAGTTCCTGTTTCCCCTAGTTTTTCTAGTGTTTTGAACATAAAGGGATGCTATACTTTGTCGAATCCCTTTTCTGCATCTATCAAGATAATCATATGGTTTTTATCTTTAAGTCTATTGATGTGGTGAATAACATTTATTGATTTCTGTATATTGAACCAGCCTTGCATTCCAGGGATGAATCCTACTTGATCATGGTGTACAATTTTTTTGATGTGTTTTTGTATCCGATTCACCAGAATTTTATTGAGGATTTTTGCATCTAGTTTCATTAGATATTGGTCTGTAGTTTTCTTTCTTTGAAGGGTCTTTGTCTAGTTTTGGGATCAGGGTGATGTTGGCCTCATAGAATGAATTTGGAAGAGCTCCCTCTTTTTCTATTTCCTGAAATACCTTGAAAATTTTTGGTATTAATTCTTCTTTAAAGGTTTTGTAAAACTCTGCTGTATACCCACCCGGTCCTGGGATTTTCTTGGTTGGTAGTCTTTTGATTGATTCTTCTATTTTATCCATTGATGTTGGTCTGTTCAAATTGTGCATATCCTCCTGACTCAGTCTGGGCAAACCATATGATATAAGAAATTTTTGATGTCTTCACTATCTTCAATTTTATTGGAATATAGGGTTTCAAAATAATTTCTAATTATCTTCTGTATTTCTGTAGCATCTGTTGTGATATTGCCTTTTTCATCCCGTACGTTAGTAATTTGAGTTCTCTCTCTTCTTCTCTTCATTAGCATGGCTAAGGGTCTGTCGATCTTATCTATTTTTTTGAAGAACCAACTTTTAGTTTTGTCAATTTTTTCAATAGTTTCTTTTGTTTCAATTTTGTTGATTTCTGCTCTAATTTTAATTATTTCTTGCCTTCTGCTACATTTGCTGTTGTTTTGCTCTTCCTTTTCTAGGGCTTTGAGATGAAGTGTGTGCTCATTTATTTGTTGTTTTTTTCTTTTTTTGAGGAATGACCTCCAGGCAATGAATGTCCCTCTTAAAACTGCTTTCATTGTGTCCCATAGATTCCAATATGTTGTGTCTGTATTTTCATTCATCTCTAAGAATTTTTTGATTTCCTCCTTTATGTCTTCTGTAACCCATTGATCATTCAGTAACATATTGTTTATTTTCTATGTGATGTAGGATTTTTCCTTCCTTCTTTTATCATTGATTTCCAGTTTCATTCCATAATGATCAGATAAAATGCATGGTATTATCTCCACCCCTTTATATTTACTGAGGGTTGCCCTATGGCATAATATATGGTCTGTTTTTGAGAAGGATTCATGTGCTGCTGAGAAAAAAGGATATCCACTTGATGATGGTTGATATATTCTATATATGTCAGTTAAGTGTACGTTATTGATTGTGATATTGAGTTCTATCGTTTTTTATTCAACTTTTGTTTGGAGAATCTGTCCAATGGTGAGAGAGGTGTTTGAAGTCACCCATAATTATTGTGTTGTGGTCTATTTGATTCTTGAACTTGAGGAGAGTTTGTTTTATGAACATTGCAGAACCATTATTTGGTGCATATTGATAATTGTTATGTCTTGTTGGTTAATGGTTCCTTTTAACGGTATATAATGCCCTTCCTTATCCCTTTTGATTAACTTAGTCTTGAAGTCAATTTTATTCGATATGAGGATGGCCACCCCTGCTTGCTTAAGAGGACCATGTGCGTGGTATGTTTTTTCCCAACCTTTCACCTTCAGCCTGTGTATTTGTTTTCCAATCAGACGTGTCTCCTGGAGGCAGCATATTGTTGGATTTGTTTTTTTAATCCGTGTTACCAGCCTATGTTGCTTTATTGATGAGTTTAAGCCATTAACATTTATAGTTACTAGGTCCTCCTGTATATTTAGGCTTTCCTGCATTTTTTGTACTCCTTTTCTTCCTTGCTTTTTCATGCTGCTCATGTTACTTCTTGTTCTGTTTGACTGTTGAGTTACTGTTTACTCTTATAAATTTATTTGGTTTTGTGTGTCTCTGGAGTCTCTCTTTTGTGATGGGAGACTATGACTAGAGGTGATGAGTTTTGTTGCACTTTAATGAGGATTCATTCGTTTCCTAAACTGTGTACGGATTCTGATGGCATATAGCAGTCTGCAATTTGGTTTTGGTACTATATTTAGGTTGAATGATGTGATGGTATAGAGGTTGGTATATCTTGGCAACCTTGGAAGGTTGGTCTACTGACGAGGGATATTAACAGGAGAATGGTCTGGAGTATTTGGGGGTAGCTAGGGTCTTGGTAGCACTATATAATGCCTCAGAACATTTACCTATACAAATTTAGGAAATTACACATAAACAGCGTCGTGATGCTTGGGAGGAAAGGTATTAGAAGGGAAGGGAAGAAGTCACTAAAGAGAATGAGAGTAAACAGGTAGAATTCAAGGAAAGGGGAATAAGGAAGTTGAAAAGAAATGGAAATACAAAAGAAAAAAGTAGAAAATAAAAAAGAAAAATTTAAGAAAATAATTTAAAAAAAAATAAAAAATAAATAAAAAATAAAAATAAAAATGAAAAACCAATTAAAAAACCCCCAAATAATTAAAAAAAAATTTAAAAAGTGCAGTCTTAGAGTTCAATTAACTTCTCTTCCAGTAGGTGGAGCTGTGCCCACTGGGCCAAGCTTCTCCTCTCAATATGTGGGAACTAATCACTGTGCAGCAGCTCCTCCTCCCCGACTGGGCGGGTCTCCAATCCTGAGTGCCTAGAGCCCTTTCTTTTGTCTAGACACTTCCCCACTTTTCGTCCAGCCAGGCCCTGCTCATCGGAGATGCTCACCACAATACTGGCTACAAGCCAGGTCTGCTGCTCCCAGAAGCCCTATTTTCTTGAACGACTGGGCACACTCTCCCTGTTTGCCATTCCCTCAGACCCTAAGGTTGTGGAGTTTGGGGCTGAGAACCCTCAGCATATTTTGCTGCCCTCCGGTAACCACGCCCCCGGTAGCTGGTGCAAGAGACCTCAGTTGTCAGTGCTGGTGGGTGCGGTAGCCGGGAGTCCCGCGCTGGGGGTCCCATGCCGCTATTCCCTCAGTCTGACTATCACGCTCAGGGGAGAGCTGGAAGGGGCCCTTGAGGTTTCCGCGCTGTGTGGAGGGGGGGGCTAGGCCGCTGGTTTCAATGAAATTATCTCCTCCGCCACATTCTGGTGACGTCAGTTCTCTGCTGTGGTGATATCCCATGCGAATGGCGACAGTTCGTTTCCTTTGCTGGGTGACCGATGCAACGGGTGGGTCCTGACCGGCTCTCCCAAGCCCCGTCTCAATCCTGTGGCCACTGCCTATGGAGGCTCAGTTGGTATTAACCTCCGCTATTCAGGATCAGGAAAAGTCGACATGTTGTTTCAGTGGGATCGGGATCGTTTAGTGCTGAGTCACAGAGGTTTGTCTGCAAGACGCAGGCGAACGGGAGCCTGAATTCAGCCACTCCAGGCTCGGTGTGTGTTCTGAGAGGTGCAGATTGTTTGCCCCAGATCCACGTCAGCTCAGCATTGCCTAGTGCTCCTGAGCAAACAGCATTTCGACAGTTTAAGATTCCCTATGCCCATGCAGCTGAAGAGGTCAGAGACTTGATCTCTCCGTGCCTGCCGCCATGTTGGATCTAACTAAGCCCATCAGTTTTAAAATCAGTCTCACAGAAAGTCTCAGGACATGGGCAAAATGCAGACAACTTTTCAGCCAGAACGTAACTCAAATGGCCTCTACTTCAAATTCCAATAAAGTCCTCTTTCTCTGAACCTTCTTGAGCCCTGTGTTTACTATGTTCCTACTGGCATTCTGGTGCTCTGAGTTCCCACCTGAATCAGCCACTAAGCTCTGCATACAATAATCTTAAACATTTCCAGCTTGCACTGTCAAACATCTCAAAATTCCTCCCCCCAATTTTAAAACGCTCCCAAACCTTCTGAAATACACAGCAAAGACCCCATTCCTCAGTACCAATTTCTGTTTTAGTTGGCTTTTTCGCTGCTGTGACTAAAAGACCTGACAAGAACAATTTTAGCAGAGGAAAAGTTTGTTTGAGGCTCACAGTTTCAGAGGTCTCGATCCAAAGACAGCAGGCTCCATTCCTCAGGGCTTAAAGTCCACAGAATATCATGGAGAAAGAGTGTGGTGAACGGAAGCAGCCCACATGATAATCAGAAAGGAGAGACACTTCACTTCCAGATACAAAATATATACCCCAAAGGCATACTCCCAATTACACACCTCCTCCAGCTACAACCCATCAAGCTTCAGTTTCCACTCAGTTAATCCCATCAGGGGATTAATACACTGATTGTGTTAAGGCTGTCATAAATTAATCATTTCTCCTCTAAACATTTTTGCATTGTCTCACACATGAGCTTTTGGGGGACACCTAATATCTAAACCATAATAATTGGTCTTCATGTCTGGTTTTTGACCCCAATGTCCCTTCATGATAAAAATTCTCAACAAAGTGGGTATAGATTGAATTTATCCAAACAAATAAGGTTCATATGCACAAGCCAACTACTCTGATCAGACTAAATCAGGAAAAGTTGAAAGCTTTTCATCTAAGCCATGGAGAAATAAAAGGATGTCCAATTCTAACACTTTTATTTAACATAAAATTCAAATTCATAGTCATAGAAATAAAGAGGATATAAGTTGGGAAGAAAAACTGAAAAATGTGCCTTTTTGTGAGCACATAAACTAATATACAGCAAAAGCAAAAGTCTCCACCAAAACACTCTTAGAACTGGTAAACCAATTCTGTTTTGTTTTGGTACTGAAGATAGAACCCAGAGGCACTTAACCACTAAGCCATATACCCCTTCTGTTTTTAAAAAAATTTTTATTTTGAAACAGGGTTTCAATAAGTTTATTAAGGCTTTTCTAACTTGCTAAGGCTGGCTTTGAACTTGTGATCCCGCTGACTCAATCTCCCAAGTTGCTGGTTGCATAGGCTCTCTTGTCTAGTGAGGAAGTCCACAAAAGAGGGTAGAGTAGAGTTTGGCTGTGAAGTTGTTAATCAAGACTCCAGAGACCAAGCAGGAAATAGGTCTGATTTTATTGTGCAGTTGTCACGTATATATACTCAGACAGTAGCTAAGCAGATTATAGGCACCACCAATACAATTTCTTGCCAACTGTCCTTGCAGAAACCAACAGAGGAGTGGGTTGTGGAGCAAGCACAAGGACTGTAACACGTGGCCTCATGCCCAGGGCTGGGCCTACAGGGTAAGCAGTCTGCCACTCACATGCATAGCATGAGTTTAATTATTGGAATTATGAGAGAAGAGCTTAGGTAAAGTTTCTTCCCAATTAGCAACATCCGAAAGTGGGGGTCTAGTGATGAAATCAAATTACCTGATGGGAGACTTCACTGTTAGCAGTGAGCACCACACACAATAGAATCATCATCTTATGCCCAGGGATGGAGTTGCCACCAGGCAA
The DNA here is from genome assembly GCF_045843805.1 of Urocitellus parryii. Lineage (NCBI taxonomy): Eukaryota > Metazoa > Chordata > Mammalia > Rodentia > Sciuridae > Urocitellus > Urocitellus parryii. The sequence continues at coordinate 10,556,874 of NC_135534.1, read as the reverse complement.
AGGAGTCAATCTGGTGGCTTGGTCAATAAGACCTTTAAGATCACCCCAGGTTACTTTACCTGAGGTCCGTGTGCATTGTTGAGTTATTTACTTGTGAGGTTTCTTCTCCAGAGTTAGTTCTTTCATCTTCTTGGTTGGTGGTTTTGGGCATCTAGGACTTTTATTGAGGAGAAGCCATTCAAATGAGGCAAGGGGTCAGGTTTCAAGAGGCTGAGTCTTGATGTCTTCGTGATGTCTGCTGTCGGTAGATTGACTGACATATAGGAAGGCCACACCCAAATGCAAAGCAAGAGAAGGGGACAGTTTCCATGGAACATTCTATCCTAAACAGGGCAAGGGGGTAATAACACAAAGGAACAGGTGAGCATAGCTCGACCCATGGGGCTGCAGGAAGGCATGCCTAGGCATGAAGACACATTTTGTCACATTTTGCGACTTCCAAGATCAGGGCAGCCATCTAGGGCAACTTTGATGTGGCCAGATCAAGGGAAGTAACCGACAGAGCCTCAACTGATTAGAGAAGGAAAATGCTGGTCACATAGCAAGATGGCCTCCCACAGAGGGGACTTGGTATAGTTTCTCTCTCTGTTTTTGTAGCATGGTCTTTAATTCCTTGTGTGTTCTTTCTATGATACCTTGAATCTGAGAGTTATAGGGGATCCCAGTTAAGTGCTATATGTCAATTATTGCAAACTGCTTGAAATGTCTTGCTAGTATGGGCTGATCCATGGGAACACCCGTAATTCCAAAACATTTAAGTAAACGGGAGATGACCTTTTCTTGTGGTTTCTCCTGTGGAGGCTGTGGCCATTACACAGCCTGAATAGATATCAATGACTACATGAGTATATTTTAAATTTCCTAAAGGAGCATAATGAGTGACATCCATTTGTCATAAAGCATTAGATTTTAACTCTTGGGGATTCAATGGGGAGAAAAAGTGCTCATTTTTTGGAGTCTCTGACTAGCTGTCTGCAAACCTTCTTAGTCCCACTTTTATGCAACTGCCATGGTTGAGGCCAACAGAGAGGCTTGAACTGCTTGTGCCCCTATATCCTGGGTGGCCAAAATTCAGTCATCCAGTTTGGTGCTTCATACTAATGCCACTGCTGCTCCTTGTACCTTATTTAATCCATCTCAGATTAATTCCTTGGCTATGGCTGCCCTAGTTCCTTCATGAGACACCTTCCCTTCTACTACCTTGTTTACTCTGTCAATAAACTGTGGCACCTCCTCAGTGGCTTTCTGCCTTAAGTCCTGTATATAAACTGTCCCTCCCCCAGCTGATAGCTTCCTCCAGGCTCTTAGAGCACAGAGCCGCACCTGACTGAAATAATTTGGTGGGCCTGTAGGTTGTACTGCAGAGGAACTGTAGATTCCTGCTCCCTGCAAGCATTCAGCTGGGAGGTTAACATTCGTGGTGTGGTTATGACCCCACTGCTGTACACATTCATCATAGAAAAATGCCTTCCATTTCAAAAGTGTTGTGGGCTCAAAAATATCTCTAGGTAGGTCTTTTCAGTCTTGAGGGCAATTAAGTTCAAGACTAAGTGATTCAAGCATTTGCTCAGCAAATGGCCCTTGGAGTCCATCCTCTTTTACTGCCTTCTTTAACTCCTTCAGGGTACCCGTTGCATGTGGATACCAAGTGGCAGGGCACTGTGATGTTGGGGCTGTGTTGACTGGGAAGGCTTGTATTCCTTTACCCCACTTTTCCTTCCTTCCTCCCTCCCTCCCTCCCTCCCTTCCTTCCTTCCTTCCTTCCTTCCTTCCTTCCTTCCTTCTTTTCTCTCTCTCTCTCTCTCTTTCGGATTGAACCCAGGGCATTGCACTTGAAGGAAAGCACTCTACCAACTGAGCTATATCTCCAGTTTTTATGCCACTTTTCATCTCTTACCTTACATAGATCCTCAAAAGGATCTTTGGCCTCCTGGAATGGGTTTCTGGGAGATCCCGGCTTGGGCCTGTCCAGCTGCCTGATCATTTCTAACTGTCATAGCTGTTTGGTGGCTTTAGCATTGCCTCATCAGGAGGCAGTTGCCATTGGCTCCTGGAAGGATATAATCTTTGCCTATCAGTAGAAGGTGCACTTGCATCATTTGTGGTCACCTCCCCCTGCACTATGAAGGCTGGAGATACTGTTTCCTCTCTCCCTTCTGCACCTGTTGTGGTTGCTTGCTTTGAAGTAGATTTTGCCCTTACTTTCCTGTGCCTGCTGCAGTTGCTTGCTTTGAAGCAGATACTTGCCCCTGCTTTTTCCACTTGTCTGTCTCTCACAGCCTCATCTTTCCTCAGGGCCATCATTATATGGCAAGGGTCTATTGTAGGGCTCCCTAAACTGTGATGAAAGTCTCCCTAAACTGTGATGAAGGGCTGTCACAATAGGAAAAAATATAATGGTAAAGTATACCCCTGTCTCATTTCAGATTGCTGTGCATTTGCCATTATCTTGACCCATATCGTAGGATCAAAAACATCAGTAGCACTCATGCATAGGTTTGTGTTTATCTTAACTTCCCAGAACTTCTGGGCTTCTCTCTTATTCAGGATTAAAACCCTAGTATCTAAGAGAGTGCACAGCACTATGCAGCTGCAAGTCTTTGGTGGAACTCCGTAGGTTCCCCATTTCCCCTCCCTCACTGCTTTGTGAGGGGCCATACCCTTTCTTATAGGTTTACATCAGGTCCCCGCTTGGGGCCAGCTGCATGGGCTCTCTCATCCAGTGAGGAGGTTCATGGAACAGGGTAGAAGAGTGTGGCTGCGAAATCACTAATCAAGACCTCCAGAGACCAAGCAGGAAGCAGGTCTGATTTTATTGCACAGTTATCATGTACATATACCCAGGCAGTAGATAAGCAGATTACAGACAGCCACCAATACAATTTCTTGCCAACTGTCCTTGCAGTGACCTAGTTGAGAAGTGGGCCGTGGAGTAAGCACAGGGACTGCAACACTTGGCCTAATGCCCAGGGCTGTGCTTATGGTGTAAGCAGTCTGCTGTTCACAGCTTAGCATGAGGGGAATGGTCTGTCACTCAGACACCCTTAATGTATGCCATGTATGCAGTACTCCATGCACTTGTCCCCACAGCTGATGATAAACTAATTCTGTAATGTGACATGACACATAATATATATTATATTATATATAATATATATCATGTTATATATATATTATATAACAATATATTATTATGTGGTATGCCTGGTGCTGGAAATGTTTCTGTGCCAGGGCATAGGATGTCCAGTTGCTATGATAACATCCTGCCTAAGAAGGCTCTGTGCAAGTCTTATCACCTTCAACCATGACCTCAGGCACATAGCTCCCTGGGAATAGAGTAATTTTCATACTAGACAGGCACAATGTTTTATTACTTCTGAGCCTGCCCATTTAACAGTAACTTTAAACAATGGACCTTCTTCAGCACTACACAAAGCTCCTAACATTGCACATTGCAACTGTGGAAAAGCTCCATAGATGTTTCTAGTTCTGTTACTTTCCTGAATATAAAGACATATATAAATAATAATTGCTGGTATAAGTCTTGAGATCTGCTTCTCCATCAGAGAGCAATATGCATATGCAGGTCTTTGTTTTTTAATCCCCTTTTGCCCCTTGACAGAACTATGAGTTTGGGTGAACTGGTCATGGCATATATAATCAGTGGCATTCCTATATGCCAATAGCAAACTCTCTGAAAAGGAAATTTAAAAATTAATCTCATTTATAATAGCTACAAAACACAACATACTTAGTGATAAATAAAACAAAAGATGTAAAAGTCTCTTCAGTGAAAAGTATTCAAAAACAAATAAATAAAATGAGCCAGATGTGGTGGTACACACCTGACAATCTCAGCTACTTAGAAGTTTGAGGCAGGAAGATTGCAAGTTCCAGGCTAGCTTTAGCACTTGAGCAAGATGCTGTTTCAAATATAAAAGATTTGGGAGTGTAGCTCATTTGTATGGCACTTGTCTAGCCTGCACAATAGATTCAATTCCCAGTGTTGAAAAAAAGGAAAAAAAAGAGAGATAGAGATAGAGAGATAGAGGAGGTGGGGGAGAAAGAGAGAGAGAGAGAGAGAGAGAGAGAGAGAGAGAGAGAGAGAGAGAGAGAGAGAAGAGAGAGAAGAGAGAGAGAGGGAAATAGAAAAGAAGGAGGAAGAGGGGGAGGAGAAAGAGAAAGAAATTAAAGAGGACATACACAAACACACAAATGAAAAAATATTCTTTGTTTAGGAATTGGAAGAATTGATATTGTTAAAATGTTCATATTATTCTAAAATACATTAATTACATCTCAGCAGGTTTTGTAGTCTTACCTAGTTCTTCAACCAACTCCCAAATCTAAAATTCGAAGTCCCCACTAAAAGTCAATTACATGAGATATGGGTAAGACACAAAACCTGAGGCCAGTAAGTCTTCAGTTATGAACTTGTATAACCAGACATGTTATGTGCTTCTACAATACCAAAATGAGCCTGGCATAGGACACACATTTCCATTCCAAAGAGAAGAAATTGGAAAAACAAAAAAGGTACATGTTTTCCTGTAGTCCAAAATGTAGTGAGTTCAGTCCACAAGATCTTATGTTTTGAGAACAATTCTTTTTGACTTGATGCTCTCTGTGTTCTAGGTTCACTGGAATGGCAATGTCACCCCAAACTAGCTCTGCAGATTAGTTCAGGGGCTTTATGGAAAGTCTCCACCCCCAGACTTCTCTTGGTCTTGAATTATGTCTGTAGCTCCAGATGTTTTGTCCTTGGAAATGGATGGAGACATCTGTATCCCCATCCTATGTTTTCTTTGTAGTGGAGATAGTGTGATGTGGATACTGCCAAAGTTTGCTACCTACACTCTTTAGAATGGTGACCACTATGACCTCAGCTGCACTGGGTTCACTTGAAGTGCACCTAGGGGAACCCAAGAAGTATGGTAACAAAGTGAAGGTAGTGAAGACTGTGATGTTTTGTGATGCTACACAGGGTGCAGCAGTCACTTAAGGCTTCTCCATCATAACCATTCTGCTCCATGAGGCCCTTGCACTCTGGGTCTATGATGAGAATGTCATAACTGATTTCTGAATTTCCTTTAGGAGTTATTCCATTGTCCTGAAGGATAGCACAGGGGTTTATTGATACTGTTACCCAACCCTAATCTTATACAGCCTACAATACCCAGCTGAATTTCTATCTTCCCAAATGTATTTATCTTACAAGCCTGGCTAATCTTATTTGGCCACATCATTAGTATTCTCTCTTGGGTTGTCTATCTCATTCTGGTTCTGTTTTACTTCAAAATTCTGTCTTTACTCATTACTCTTTTCTTGAATTTTACTGTAAATAGTGAAGGGAAGCCAAGCCACTCCTTTGATTAGAGATTTACTTAATTATATATTTAATTTCATCTCTTGTAGGTTCTAATTTCCACAAAAAATAGAATACAGAACAGTTAGCATCTGAGTTGTCACTTCATAACAAAGATCATATTTTGTATAATATCCAATATATTTTTGCTCATTTTCATCTGAGACCCAATCAGAATAGCCTTTACTGTCATATTCCTGCCAACATTATGTTTACTTTTGTATTACTAGGAATATTTAGTATTTCTTTACAACTCTCCTGTTTTGCTTTCTGGGATCTGGCCAGATATCCGTTAATAGTCCACTTAGAGCAATGTGTTTTTTTACCTAACATACACCTCACATTTCTTCCAACCTCTATCCATTAGTCATTTGCAAAGCCACATCCACACATTTATGTAGTTGTTATAACAACACCCTAGTTCTGGTATCAAAATCTTTATTGGGCAGAATTCTATAGAAGAACAGAACTGACAGTGTTTCCCTGTCTTAATCTTGTACTGCCCACATGACCTAACTGAATTTCTCTACTTTACCTAAACTTGCTTATCTTTTGGGGAGGATGCCTGAAATCCAGACATCCCTATTTAGGTAGAATAGCCAAAGATGTTTGGATCTAAGATGGCTTCCAGAGTGATGACCAAACAACTTATAATTTTATTATAATTCTGTTTATTATAATTCTCCAGTGCCACAACTATTGACAATTGCTATGATATACAGAACAAACAAACAAACAAAACCCCATGAAAGAAGCAGAAAGAGGTTACCCCAAATTTCCAAGAATTTTCTATTCATTTCCAGGAAGGACATGAATATTACTCCCCTCAATTAGTCTATCCTTCTTCCTTATTTCTTTATATATATATATATATATATATATATATATATATGTAAATACGATGTCTTTATTTTACTTTATGTTGTGTGAGGATTGAACCCAGTGCCTCACTCATGCTAGGTGTGCTCTCTACCTCTTAGCCATGACCCCAGCCCCCTCCTTGTTTCTTTTATCTTCTTTGTATAATCTCTTGACTTCCAAGGGTTAAGAAGTTTTCAGAAACTTATTTACCCCTTCTACTGTTTTGGCCAAGAACAACAATCTCCTTTGCTGCCTAGTTGGCACTTAGTATTATTGGTCCCACAATTCCAAGAAGGAACAAGGATCCAGTTAGGGGTTATAATTTGATAACAAATTTGGTGCCAAGATGATATGTCATTTGATCAGCCATGCTCCAAGTTGGAGAACCATTTTTTTTATAAATAATATAGATACACACCAAAAGTGAAGAAACAGGGGTTGATTGTTTTCTGGTTTCTGATATCCAGTGTAAGTATGTTAAATTCCAGGCTGTATGGGCAATGACCAAACAGACTCCATTTTGCCCTGAGACTCCACATCATGTAAGAAATGCTTCTCCCATGGAAAGCCCCAACTCTGTACCCGTCAACATTTGCTTAGTATAGCATGTTTGGCAAAACAAAATGGAAATTCTTATACAATGTAAAACTGTTCTCTCTTTGGTCTTCATTTTTCTCGGATTATGTACCCTGTCAGAGGTACATAATGTCTGGACATTAGTAACCATTCTTTAACTTGTACACAACTACGGGTGTTTTGGCCCACTTCCTTTTCTGCTTATGATCTCATGATGTTTGTGTATGGTTTTGAATCATAGCAACAGCCACTTATGATTTGATATGGTTTTGGACTATAAAAGTTGTACTCAAACCCCAGGAGGGTGTTGAAGGGTGTAGACTTGCAGCCTATTACTTGGCCTGCCAGCTGGTGGATTCGGACTGCCAGCTGGTGAATAAAGCTTTCTTTTCCTGCTTTAAGATTGACTCAGTGATTTATTGCAATCTTGCCTTAAGAAGAAGTAAGGCAAAGATTCTTGCCCCAAAAGACATAGACTGTCAAAGATGCCTGACCCTTGGGGTTGTGTACTTCTGGGAGGTGGAAACATATTGCTGCTATGAGACCAGCCCCTCATTTCTTAAGGTGCCATCTGGGAGATTAAAAGACATCACTGCAAACCCTAGGCACCTGGCAGTGATGTGGGAGCCAATGGCACTAGGAGAGCCTTCCTTCAACTCTTCTGACCTCAGGATCTGAGTTTGGTTTCATATATTTCTGGCTATCTTGTTTTTTAAAATATATTCAGGAAACTTTCTTGTAATCTATCTGTGCTAGTCATCTTTTGTCACTGTAATCAAAATATCCAAAAAGAACAATTTAGAAGAGAAAAAGTTTATTTTGGCTCATGGTTTCAGAGGTCTCAGGTCACAGTCAGCTGACTCAATTGCTCTGGGTCATGGACTAAGGTTATGGCAGTGGAAAGCTGTTCAGTTCATGGCAGCCAGGAAGGGAAGAGGCGGGGGGAGGGCGAGGGAGAGGGGGAGAGGGAGAGAGGGAGAGAGGGAGAGAGGGAGAGAGGGAGAGAGGGTGAGGGGGAGAGGGAGAGAGAGAGAGAGAGAGAGAGAGAGAGAGAGAGAGAGAGAGAGAGAGAGAGACATTACAGCCAAGGACACAATGTCATTCCTGCCCCCCAGACAGCTGCTTCCTCCAGCCATGCCCCATTTGCCTACAATTACCATCAACAATCTTTTTAAATTATTAATCTAACAAATGGATTAACCCACTGAAAAGATTATTGCTCTCATAATCTAATAATTTTCACCTGTGAACATGGTTACATTCTCCATGATATGAACGTACTGTGGGACACCCCATATCTAAATCATAATACTGTCTGATCTTCCAGATCAGCTTTTACTTTTCACTGTATTCCACAACTGGTCCATATACGTCAATATCATTCCTCCCTTTTTGCCCATTCTACTCTTTCTTGCTTCCCAGGCTCTATCTTTGTCCCTTTAATTAAGGATCTTAGTTCCCGAGGGGAACAATCTGGGAGACTATACTTGCCTGTGTGTGCTTGCTCTGACTGGAAAACAGTTCTCTGTTAAGGTTAATTTGTGCACACACCCATCGTGTTTACCCTCATTGTGCATTCTTCTGGGTCAAATATTGGCTCATTCTCATCCTTGATGAAAGTTTGTGTTTCTTCCTATTGTTTCCTCCCTCTCACTCTGGGAAAAATTTCTTCAGTCATACTATCTAGTATGGAATTTTAGCCCACAGATTCCAACTCAGAAATGCCCTTCTGCCTCCTTTCTTTTTATCATAAAGAGGTTAAGACAAAGATCCCTAGGATCTGAGAACTGCCTGCCCACATGTACAAGGTTTCATTCCAGGTGTTCAAGGCTAACTCAACGTAGATGAACCAATAAATGTATATGTCACTGTTTTAGTCAGATTTTTCACTGCTGTGACTTAAAGACCCAAGAAGAACAATTGTAGGGGAGAAAGAGTTTATTTTGGGGCTCACAATTTCATCCAAAAGTTTATTTAGGGTCTCAATCTATAGACAGTAGGCTCCATTCCTCAGGGCTCAGGTGAGGCCGAACATCATGGTTTCAGAGGTCTCAGGTCACAGTCAGCTGACTCAATGGTGGAGAGAAGCAGCTCACACAATGATCAGAAAGGTGAGAGAGGGAGGGAGGAAGGGCGAGACAGAAACTCTACTTGCCAGATACCAAATGTATATACCTCAAAGACATGCCCCCTATGACCCACTTCCTTCAACCACACCCTACCTGCCTTCAGTTCCCACTTAGTTAATCCCATCACATGATTGATTTACTGATAGTGTTAAGGCTTTTATAACCAGATCATTTCTTCTTTAAACCTTCCTGCATTGTGTCACTCATGAGTTTTGGGGGACAGCTCACATTCAAACCATAACATTCACATATATAGAATCAAGGATAACAATCATATGATTGGGCTTGGGTTGTGGCTCAGTGGTAGAGCACTTGCCTAGCATGTGTGAGGCACTGGGTTTGATTCTCAGCACTAGATACAAATAAATAAAAATAAAGTCCTTTGACAATTAAAAAATTAAAAAATTACATGATCATCTCAACAGATGCAGAAAAATCCTTTGACAAAATTCAAAATGCCTTCATAATAAAACATGAGTAAACTAGGTTTAGAAGGATTATGTTTCAACATAATGAAGTCTACATAGAAAAAAGTCTATAGTCAGTATCTTACTGTTTGGGGAAAAACTGCAAACATTTCTTTTAAATAAGAAATGAGATAAGAGTGTCTACTCTCACCACTCTTATTCATTGTAGTGAGAGAAAGAAATGAAAGGGATGCAAATAAGACATTTGGCATTTGTTTTTTAGGGATTGGCTAGCTTCAGTTAGCATAATCTGCTCTAATGCCATCCATTTCCCTACAAATGCCATGATTTTGTCATTTTTAGTGCTGCGTAATACTCCATTGTATATAAATGCCACATTTTTTTAATCCATTCATCTATTGAAGGGCATCTAGGTTGGTTCCACAGTCTAGCTATTGTGAATTGTGCTGCTAGGATAGGAAAGGTAGCAGAATACTAGTATGGCAATATGTAAAAACGTGGATGTGTAAGCGATGTGATTCTGCAATCTGTATATGGGGTAAAAATGGGAGTTCATAACCCACTTGAATCAAATGTATGAAATATGATATGTCAACAGCTTTGTAATGTTTTGAACAACCAATTAAAACAACAACAACAACAACAACAACAAAAAGAAAGGGATGCAAATAGAAAAGGAGGAAGTAAAGTTATTCCTGTTTGTAGATGATATAATTCCATGCCGAGAAAACTCTAAAAAGTCTCTTAGAACTGATAAATAAATTTAGCAAAGTAGCAGGATACAAAATTCACATAAAAAATGAACAGTTTTCCAATATACCAATAATGACCTTGTTGGCATAACTAAAGCAATCTTCCTTTCCCCACCCCCACTTTATGAATACTGTTCTTATTCTCAAGAGATAGAGACGTGCTGGTTTCTGTTCTCTTCTCTGTTCTCAAGAAACAGTACCTTGCCTTCCACAAGATCAGGTGATGTTTGCTATGCCAATAGAAAGGGCTAAACTCACCCCTAACCGGCAGCCATGATTCTGGCCTATAAAAGGTGTGCTGTGTGATCAGTCCTGTGCCACTTTTCTTTCAGACCTTGCTGAGAAAGAAATCAGGAAAAGAGTCCCATTCACATATCCTCAAAAAATAAAAACAAAATACCTAGGAGTAGAGATAACCAAGGAGGTTAAAGAACTCTATAAATATAACACTGAAGAATGAAATTGAAGGAGATGGAAAGACTTATATTCATGGATCAGCAGAATTAATATTGTTTAAATGATCATACCACCTAAAGCTATCTACACATTCAATGCAATCCCCATCAAAATACCAATGACGTTCCTCAAAGAATTAGAAAAACCTTAAAAGTCTTATGGAAGCACCAAAACAATTTGAATAGCCGAAGAAATCCTGAGAAAAAAGAATAATGTGGAAGGAATCATAATACCTAATTTCAAAATATACTATAAAGCCATTGTAAGAAAACAACATGGCATTGGCATAAAAATCAACACAGATCAGTGGAATAATACAGACAACCCATGCATCTGTAGCCATTTATTTATTGCCAGAGGTGTGAAAATCATATGTTGGTGAATATACAGCCTCTTTTTTGGTACCAGGGACTGAACCCAGGGTTTCTTAACCATTCAGAAATATCCCAGCCCTTCTTAAAATTTTTTGTTTTTTAATTTTGAGACATGGTCTTGCTAAGTTACATGGGCCTTCCTAAATTGTTGAGGCTGCCCTCGAACTTGAGATCCTCCTGCCTTAGTCTCTCAAGCTGCTGGGATTACAGGCATGTGCCATCATGCCCAGAAAAGACAGCCTATCAAAGAAAACTGTGCTGGGATATCTGGACATCCAGTGGTAAAATATCACAATTAGATCCCTATCTTTAATCCTCTATAAAAATCCACTCAAAATGAACAACCTCAATGCAAGACCTGAAAGTACATACCTACCAGAGGAAAGAAAGCATACAGAACACTTCAAGATATTAATATAGGCAATAATTATATTAATAAGATTCCAATTGATTAGGAATTAATAGCAAGAATTGACAAATAGGATTATATCAAATTAAAAAGAAAATGCTCAACGAAGGCAACAACCAACAGAGTGAAGACATAGCCTATAAAATGGGAGAAGATCTTTGCCAGTTATTCATGTGAGAGAGTACTCACATCCAGAATAAATAAAGAATTCAAAAATCTAACACCAAATGAACAATAACCCAATCAATACATGGGCATATGAGCTATCAGACACTGCTCAAAAGAAGAATTATAAATGGCCAATGAATTTATGCAACATCATTAGCCATCAGGGAAACGCAAATTAAAACTACATTGAGATTTCATCTCACCCTAGTCAGAATGCTGGTAAGGATGTGGGGATAAAGAAATACTTACACAGTGTTCACAAAGCTATAAATTAGTACAGTCATGGAAAAAGTATGGTGGTTCCTCAATAAAGAAAAAATAGAACATATGACCTAGGTATACCCCTTCTATATCAAGGGTATTTCTCTGAAATACAAAAAGAATCAGGATAAAAAAGAGATGCCTGTATATTCTTTTTTTTGTATGTGCTATTCACAAGAGGCAAGTTATGGAACCAAGCTAGATATATACCCACCAATGAGTGGATAAATAATATGCAGTATAAATACAGAATGGAATATCACTCTTTAATGAAGAAGAAAATCATGCCATTTTCAGGAAAATGAATGGAACTGGAGATAATCATATTAAGAGAAATAAGGCAGACTCCCAAAGACAAGATTCATGTGTTTTTTTCTCATATGTGGAAACTAATAAAAAAGAAATGACCTGGAAGAAGAAGAGGAACTTTTATGGAAAAGGAAGGGGACAAAGGGGAGGCAGGCAGGAAGAGATTGTAGGGTGTGTGTGGCCGCTTCTGAGCTATAGAGCTTCTTCTCTCAGCCTTGAGCCAAGGAGGTTTTGGGCTGGTTGCACACTATTTGGTGGTTCCTCCCACTTGATGGATTGCATGATGCATGTTTCTTCTACCTTCCCTGGGCCAAGACATGTGCTTTCTCATAGCCCTGGAACTGAGCGTTACCCACAGGGGCTTGGACAGCCCACACCCTGCCTTATTTGGTGAAGAACATTCTATGGAATAAATAAATTCCCTATAAAGGAAAGGCAGGGTCTTGTGCTCTCTCTCTCCCTCCCCACCCCTCTCCCCTTCCAGTGTCAAAGCAGGATGCTTAAGTTCACAGAGCCATCCTGCCCTCAATTTAAGAATTATTTCTGTGTTGTGTCATTTTTCGTTGTATCTCTCAGCCAGCTCATTTCATGGAGGGAAACCCAAAATTTATAGCTCGAGTGGATGTGGGTGAGTGGTATAAGAACTGGCAGTAGGGAGGATGAATACAATAAGAACATGTTGTAACATGTATGAAAATGTCTCAAGCAAATCCACCAATTTGTACAATTACTATGTACTAATTTAATTAATGAATGAATTAACATCTCCAAGGTAAATTGTTCCAGAATTCCTAGGAATATTTTTGACTGGAGTTCCTGTATCCACTTCACTTTTGGCAGGTATTTTTCTTTATCTATCTAGAGGTCTCTCTCTCTCTCTCTCTCTCTCTCTCTCTCTCTCTCTCTTCAAAGCAAGAATATCAAATTATTTTATTATAAAATTTAACACCATTTACACCATAATTCACTTTTCTAAAAAACACAAACACAAGAAAAGAACAAATGCATCCAAGGCTCACCAGCCCTTGGAGGACAGAAGCAGCCCTGGACAGGGAACCTGCAAACATTTTTCCTTATTCCTGATATCTCTGCGTCTTTGTTCACTCTAGGCTTCCACCTTCTGTCAACTCTGACAAGGGGAGGAAACTGGCTAGAAAAGTCACGGACAAGAAGGTCACAACCACCTTTAAGGCTATCTGATGCTAAGACCTTCTACATAACTAGTCTGGAACTTTGAGAAAGATATTGGAGGAGTACTGTCAAAAACCTACTCCCCACTGTTTTACTGTCCTTATTCTCTGAATTACCTTTGGGACTGGTTATGTTCTTTCATGGTAGCTTCTGTTTATCCCAGAGTGCAAACCCTAAAATCCATGTGCAGTCTCCATGTTCAAGTATAAAGTTGCTTGAGAACCACCCCGTAGCTGTAGTGTTCATACTCTGTAGTGCGTACTGAGTGTCACACCCTTGGACAAGTAGGTCCAGTGGCAGCCCAACACAGGGGACACACACACACAGACAGTGTTCACACTGCCAAACTTGTTCCTGTTCTGTCTGGACACTGCCCCACAGCCAAGGTAGAAATCTTGAGTTCAGTGGCCTCCCCAGCTGAATGAAGTCATGCTGTCTTGGAACAGGGATCCATTTCTTCACCATTAATTAAATGGAGTTTTCAAAAGGTGCCAGGAATATTCTTAGGAATATGTCTTAGGATGGGGCTGGCAGGTCCTGGCTCTCTGACTCAGGATGGGGTGCTGGCACAGATTCTTTTTTCTGGGCAGCCAGGAATTCATGAATCGCTCCTTCAATCTGTGGCCTGAAGAGGTGGTTGAGTTTTGGATCCACCACCTGAGCAATAATCCTGTCTACTGCTGCTTCTAGCATCCCCTACAGAACCAGGCTCTGCCTCAGCCCATTTTGGAACTGGTTCTTGTTGATTGCAGGATTCCATTCCTGCTTGTCCAGATGTGTCCACACAAAATTATCCACTTTTGCCTCAGGTTTTTGTAAGGTGGTTTGGAGTCCACGTAGCCAGGCAGTTGCTGCAAAAGCTGTCAAACAGGCCACAGCTCATGAGCGGCTCCATAATGAGCATTGCTGGGTGGCAGCAAGAGGAGATTGCTAGGTCCGCCCCCACTGACCTGTGCAGCTCCTGCTCTGGGACTGGGGGTCTGCGTTGTGCACATTGTGGGCAGGAGGCAGAGAGACCCACAGAGGCAGCGGCGACAGCGATGTCACTGGAGATGGCAGCGATGGTAATTGAGCTCATTAACATGTTATGGTGTTTTGGGTGAATTTGCTTTGGATTCCTCGTGCTTATTTGACTGGCATGCTTGAGCTAAAATACTTCTTGGGAGCTTCTTTAAAATAATTCTTCAACTGCAATTGCAAAATTAGCTTGTAAATGTTTTTAGCCCTTTACCTACCTGTTTCTCTCTCCCTTCTGCTTTTTTTTTTCCTATTCACTGAGGAAAATGGGTGGGGATGTTGAATATTCCTAAATTGGTTTCTTACATGATAAACTAGAGGCCTTGAGCAACAACAAGCCTCCCCTTTAAACCTAGTGGCTTTCACTGGGCTTTTGCTCATGTAGCCCAATTAATGGTACTTTCTGTTACATTCCACACCTTTGAAATGGGTCATACCATTGCAAGTCTAAGCCACAAATATCCAAGTCACAGTGGGTTCTCATCTAAGTGCTTCAGAGCAGCAGTTGAAGTGATTGAGCAACATGATCTGTGCTGAGCCAGCCACAGGCACCAACTGATCCACTAGTTCAGGCCATGGGGATCATAGAGATCATAGACTAGACCCACCTTGGAATCCACACATACTAGTCTTGTTAAACTGATACTGAGTCCCTCAATAACTCTCAGACCACACATTGTCTTTCCAATTAAGCCTTTATTGCTGGCCAGTGGCAGACACTCTACTCTCTAAAAGTAAGATAATCAGAGTGGCGCACCATCTTCAGTTTGGCCTCATATTTAAGCCAAAAAACCACAAAAGGGACATTAGGGGGTTTAGCCAATGCAAGCAAGCCAAGTTACAGAAGTGGGAGATTGCAGTCAGGTGGCAGGAGGCTTAGCCAATCAGAATAAGCCCAGTTACCCTAGTTACAGAATCAAGAGCCCAATTACCCCTAGTAACAGAAACAGGAGATTGTGCGTTTCCACAACAAAAGGAAAAACAACTTGCCCCAGTCATGACCTTTCTAGTTGGAATGGCTGTTTCACAAAATGGAGTTACTAAACAACATGAAGTCACTATAGTCAAGACTTCTGTCTCATCACAGTCTCAATCCCCATCAGAGAGGCGGAACTGCTCATTTTAAGAGGAGTGTTTTCAGCTTCCCTCCACATTGCACACTGGACTTCCCACTGCATAGAATTCTTAGCAGACTTGGGCCAAACTCACTTCATTTGGGGTGGGAGCCCATTGATCAGTGAAAAGGGGAGGCCATTCAATCTTGAGATACAAAATTTCAGGGGCGTCTGATCCACCAAGAAGTAAGCTTAGATGATGGGACTCTAAATAAAGAGGGCTTCCTTGTCAGGAACAGTGAATGAATCATTGCTTTGAACTGTCCTGGAGAGTGGTGACACCTCCCTTGGGAATTTCTGGTGTGAAGGTGCTGAGAAAATGGCCTATTTGGGGTGGCCCCTATGAAGAGAAAAAATTCCATGCCTGTCATGGAGCTTTTTAGTTCAATAGCGTGGAGTTCAAGCATCCAGGAGGTATGTGTGCAAGGTGATCAGCTTTACCTGGGTTGTTTCACTTGCAGTGGGTTAACTAACACAGGCCTGAATACAAAAATAAACTAAGGACACTCTGAAAATTAACACTGGGGAAAGGGAGAGTTCCCCTCTCCTTTTTCCACCAGCTTGTTTTCAAGGAACCTAATTGGCACCATTCACTCTCACCTTCTGGACTGTAAAGGACTTTCCCTGGGATCTAACTACTTTCCTCTGAAGTGAAATGCCCACCCCACCAAGTCTCCCTCCCTGCCCAAGGCTGGAGGCCTTGAAGGAGGAGCCAGTTCCTTATGGCTCTCACTCAGCTTTTGTAAACACACTTCCTGCTTGAAAACTCTTACACACACTTGTATATCCTTTTTTAAAAACTTGTGCACAACCATATATCATTATTTTGACTAGAAAATTTATGACACTTTATACCCTATAAATGTTGTGGAAAACTAGGAAGGGGTGCTCAGAATCTGGAGTGCTGATCTCTTCTGGGCCCCCTGGCATAAAATAAAGTTTGGTTTCTTCCATTTTTGAGTGCCACTTGCCACTTCTTGCCTGATTCCCACAACAGACTCAGGAACATTGTTTTTGTTTATCTTGAAGAAGCGCTCTCACACTAAATCCTTTTGATGTTTAAACCTGTATAATAAACATGTGGAACTTGTGGCCTGTCTCCCACCAGGTGTTTGGTTCATCACCATGTTCTGCTTTCTCTATATTCTGTGTGTGTTTATGTCTTTTTTCCTCAATCCTCTCACTGTGGCCGACTTTCTGGAAACTGAATAAATGCTGCACAGACTGCAGCCATTAGCTGCAGCCGCGGCCGCTTTTGCCTCTGCCATCTTGTGGTTCAGGGTTTTCTGGGCTCTGCGACAGTAATTGAAGTTGCAGGTACCGACCTTGAGGTGGCTGCTGACCTTGGGTCTCATCCCTTTGACTTTCCTTAGCCTCTTCCTTGCCGTCTTCTCCAGGCTGTCTCGGAATCGTGGTCTATAGCCCATACATATGCTGTCTCAGGTCTGCCTTGTTCTGCTGCACCCTGGTTGTCAGCACCCTCCATCACTTCCTCCTGCACAGCAGGGTTGGAGTACTGTGGTCGACGCCCTGTGGGGTCTCCGCATGCAGTAAGGTGGGAACCTCCACCGCTTACATTGAACCATTTTACTGTTTCCAAAACCTTGGTTGCCATGACCTTGTCCCGGCCTGCAGGCATCTTGGGCCACCGTTCCCTGCGCCACTGCCCGTGGTGCCGGGCTTGGTGTTGGCAGCGCTGAGGGCGGGGCGGCCGGCGGTCAGCTGCGGCTCCTCCCAGGTGGGATGGTGACTAGGTCCCCGGCAGCCGTGGGGCTGCTCAGGGCTCTCTGGGATCTGCTCTCTGCTCCCACTCCCGATTGAACTCTGTTTTTATTTTATTATAATTATTAATGTACTAATTATACAAAATAATGGGTTTCATTGTGACACTTTCATACATGCTTACAACATACTTGATCAGATCCCTTTCTATTACCCTGCCTTAATCTCTTCTCCCTGACTCCCTTCCCATTCCCTAGCAGTCCTTCTACTTTCATGTTATTTTTTTTCTTGATTCCATACGAGAAAAAACATGTGATGCCTGTTTGAGTCTCCCTTGTTTTGCTTAATATGATGATTTTCAGTACCATCCATTTTCCTACAGATGACATGATTTTGTTCTTCCTTGTGAGTGAGTAATACTCTATTTTGTAACTATAATAACATTTTTTATCCATTTATCTGTTGATGGGCATCTAGGCTGATTTCATATCTTGGCTATTTTGAGTAGCGCTGCAATAACATGGGTATGCATGGTTCACTTTTGTATGCTGGCTTCATTTCCTTCAGATACACCCAGGAGTGGTATGGCTGGACATATGTTAGTTCTATTTAAAGTTTTTGGGGGAACCTCTGTAGTGGCTGTACTGATTTAACACTCCTACCACCAGTGTTTAAGGGTTCCTTTTTGCAGCACACCCACCAATAGTTGTTGTTTTCTATTTTCATTTGTTATTATTAGTTACACATGACAGTAGAATATTTTGATACATTTTACATATATGGAATATAACTTCTAATTCTTCTGGTTGTACATGTTGGAGAATTGCATTGATCATGTAACCGTAAGTGCGTAAGTGCGTACAAGAAAGTGTGTCCAATTTATTCTACTATTGTTCCTATTCCCATTTCCCCTTCCTTCCACTCATTGTCTTTTGTCTAATCCAAAGTACTTCTATTTTTCTCTATTCCCTCTCTTATTGTAGACTCATCCCTCCAATCTCTACCTCTGTAATCATATGATATTTTCTCCAGGTCTAAATCTAAATCTAAGGTCTAGTTAAATGGGCACTTTGATATGCAAGTTCATAAAAATTATGTCTTTCATGAACTTCCAGTTTCTCTCCTAGTTTTCCCCTGCCTCTCTTTATAGCCTAATGCCACTTGTCCTTGAGCAACCCACACACAGATAATACTGAACTTCTTTCAGTTCTTCACATGTACCTGGCTCACCCTTATCCTAAAACCTGCAAATTGTTTCTTTTTTCCATGTGAATTTCACTCGTGTTTCTCTTTATACCTCAAAGTTCCTTGATTTCATTAATTGGTACACATTCCTTTGGTTTTAGTTTAAAAATAACTTTATCTAGGAGAGATTTCCATGACTTGATGTTGTAGTGGCACCCCCTCCTCCGGAGAAAATCTCCAGAATTCTTCACAATAATTGATATTATGACTATCAGCAAAAGAATCTCTACAAAAGAGTTCAATATAGTTAAGTGTCCTATTTCCTGTTGCTCTTTCTTACATTAAATAAATTTGACCACGGGCCTGAAAGAGATCTGCACTCAAGGTGCTGAACACTTCTTTTCTATTTTTTTATAAACATTTAAGGACTATCTAGTATAATAACAATGTATATATAATAGATCTCAAGGAAAGTGTGTCTGCAAATGCAGAATGTGATTAAAAAAAAAGATTCTTTTAATGAGACCTCTGGTCTTGGGCTAGAGCTTCACGGAGATGTTTATATTTCAAAGATAAAAGAAGAGGTTACTAATTGGGCTCCATGGTAGCTGGCAGAGGGGGCTGGGAAGAAAGGAGAGAAGAATCTCTCCCCTTCTCAGTGCTGTCCTTGAAGGGTTCACTTGCCTAGAAGAGTGAAAGAAAAAGCTGGTTTTGTGCAAACTTCCGCAGTTGTGAACTTCTGAATCCCTCCCCTTGCACACTTGGTACAAAGTTCTGAAGCTGACTGAACTTGGGGTTTAGGGGGTTGATTAATTACAGCGAAGGCTTTGCCTTCTGAACCTGGATGCAGCCAAATAAATCTGTTTCCTGCTGTCTTTGGTGTCTTGCCTTGTCTATCCCCACAATAATATGTTAGTCAACTTTTCAACTCACCTGAGTTTTAGTGAACTGTGACAAAATACCCGAGATTAATTAAAAGAGAAAAAGCTTATTTTGGCTCATGGTTTGAGAGATTTTAGTCCAGGGTCACCGGCTTTGTTTTTTCTGGGCCTCTGATGAGCCATGAACAAAATTATGGCTGTATACTTTTGCTGATAGGGAATTATTTCAGGATGTGCATGTAAAATTTCAAGCCATCAGTAGAGAAATATTTAAAATCATGAATAGCAGATTAAGAAAAAAGTTTGATCTCTAGTTGTTAAACATATTATAGTTTCACAATTACTTTGTGTTCTTTTTCTATGCACATTTTTGTATACTTTTTATTTTGTCTAAAACAGTTTTTACTTACTGTTTCACCTTATTTTTCTTTGTTTCACAAAGTCACTTTCAACCTTTAATACCTGATTCAAAGGTCACTTTTATAGTAGAACCTTATGTGACCTTTGTCATATACACAGGCAGAGGGGGCTGGAAAGAAAAGAGAGAAGAATCTTTTCCCTTCTCAGGTGCTGAGAAAATTAAATATTTTCTTTCCAATACCCATTGGACATAATGAGTTCTTTGTATATAACTCTCATGACTATTATTTATCTTTCAGTGGTTATAGCATTTGTAAGGACAATGAACTTGCTTTTCATGTTACTGTGTCTCTGAATATTTCAGTATGTTCTTTGAATGAAAAAATCACATCAGTTTAGTTATTATCTTACCATGACCTTACTTAGCATGTCTCCTATTCTTGTTTTCCAATTTATTGGAACTCAAAATCATTGAGTTAGCAGTGGTTATATTGGCACTGAAACAGAACCTCTGTTACTAATTGAGTCCGTTTTTTTCATTACTGTCTCTGCTCCACATCCATCCTTCAGTTTTGATTTGTGATCCTAGTGCTGGAAATAAGCAAAGCAAGTTTCTGTTTTGCTGGTTGGGTCCTGGTAGGCATCACCAGAAAGGAGCTCAGAGGGTTTCCTGACTGCTTTCTGTGGGGTTCCTTCCTGTCTGTTGCTCTTTGGTGACTGTTACCCTAGTGGGGCCTCTTCACACAGTGGCTGTAGTTCTTCTAGCAGTAACTGACTCATGTTTGTATATTTTCCCAACACGCACAGAGTCAGCCTCATCATCCATTGTCCTCTCTTCTTCAGAGAAACTAGCATGAGGTGTTAGAAATGCTTCTCCTCAGACAGAGATCAGGTCATGGTGACATTCTTCCATGCCCAGAAGAACCAGCACATGTACAAGTGCCCAACTTCAGTAATTGTGGGAAGCCATTCTGACACGTGATTGGGCAGCTCCCGGTTAGGGCCTGAGGCGCTCTGGCTGTGTCGGAGCTTTCCCAGCCCTCTCCTGATGAGAGAACTCATCCGTGTGGGGGTGTGACTGACCACTGACCCCAGGGGCCCAATCACTGACCCTGACCTTGGAGTGCGCCCCCCCCCTCAACCTTCATTGGATGGAATTCTCCCCTGAATCTCTTGTTCCCCAATAAAAGGCTACTCCCTGGCGTGCCCACTCTCTCTCTCTCCTGCTAGCCCTGAGTAATCCTTGCTGCCCTGCCAGGCGGTTAGAGGTGGGAACCAGAGAGGGGAGCCGTCTAGGACCTGGCAATAGAAATAAGGTAACTGAGTCTGTGTGTTTTATTTCAATCTTGCTAACTAACTTCTATGCCAAGAACCTCATTAATGAAACCATTGTGCTGGCCGCATGGTGGAAGTAATCCCAGACACTTCTTTTGAATTCTCAGCCCTTGGGGTGGTAGAAACTTCTCTAAATTGTTTCCTTTTTCTCTCTTTTTAACTTTCAGATTATTTATAATCTTTAACCTAAGAATTCTTCATGGCTTTTCTCTGGTTAACCAACAGGAATAATTTGTCTCCCTCACAGGAACCTAATGAAAAACCAGAGGTTTACACTGAACATTGTGCTTTGCTTTATTTTAACTCAATGGTTTCCATGAACTTTAGAAAACAGAATAAAGTGCAACCAAGCAACTGGTTTTGACTTGTTATTCTCTCAAGCAGAAAATCCCATGTCTTCCACACTTGTACCTTTCTTTTTTTTCTTTAAATTTAGGTTTATTTATTGCATATATTTAAGGTGTACTACACAATGTTTTGATGCACACAGTGAAATGATTGCTACAACCAAGCAAAATAACATATCCATTATCTTCCATGGTTACTCCTTTCTTTCCTGGGATAAATCCCACTGGATCATGGTGAATTCCCTGCAACATGCTATTAGATTCAGTTTGCTAGCAATTTGTTGAGGATTTCATACTAATATTCATCAAGGACGTTGACCTGTAAACTTTTTCTTTCTTTTTTTTTTGTATTCTTGTTTGGCTTTAGTGTAGGTTAATGCTGACCTTCTAAAATGAGTTTGGGGATATTCTCTGTTCATGTTATTGGAAAAGTTTGAGAAGTTTTTATATTAGTTCTCTAAGTGTTTGTTGAATTTAGCAATGAGGCCTTCAGGTCCTGTATTTCTCTTTGATAAGATATCCAAAAATATTTTTCACTCCACTCTCCTTACTCATTACTGGGCTATTCAGACTTCCCATTCTTTTATGATTCAATCTTGGTAGGTTGTATGTGTGTAGAAATTTATTCATTTCTTATGCTTCTTTTTATTTCTTTATTATCAGTTGTAATTTCTCCTTCTTCATATCCGATTTTATTTGAATCTTCTCTTTTTATTTGTCTTTGGTCTAGTTAAGAGTTGTCAATTTGTCTTTTCAAAAACCAACTCAATAGCATAAATCCTTTATATTGTTTCCTAGCTTCTGTTTTATTTATTTTTATTCTGATCTTGGTTATTATCTTTAGCTTAGGCTATTCTCCTTTTTTAATCCCTTAGGTGGAAAGTTAGGATGCTTGTTTGAAAATTCCTTTCTCTTCATTAGGTATTTATTGCTAAAAGGTATTTTTTTGTGGGGGGGCTGGAATTGTGGCTCAGTGGTAGAGTGCTCTCCTTGCATGGGCAGGACCTGGGTTTGATCCTCAGCAACACATAAAAATAAAAGCATTGTGTTAAAAAAATTAAGCTATAAAGGTATTTTTTCCTGCATCCCATAAGTTTTGGCGTCTTTTGTGTTTCCATTTTCATTTATCTCAAGATTAAAAAAAAGTCCTGGTTTAATTTTTTCTTTGACCCATTGGTTCTTCAGGAGCATTTTGATTATTTTTTAAAAATATTCTGCCTCTGCCATCTTGATGTCCCTAAACTCCTAGCTTAGATACAAAATCAGCATATAAAAATCAAGTGTTTTTCTGTACACCAACTAGATATCCACTAAAGAAAAAATAAGGAAAGCAATTTCACTTACAACAGCCTCATAAATAGTAATAAAATAAAATAAAATGTAAAGTAAAATAAAGTAAATCAAATTCTCTGAACAACTAAGGATATAAAAAGTGTCTATAATGAGAATTATAGAACTTGGGAAAGAAATTAAAAAAGAAACTAGACTTAGAAACATCTCCCCTATTCTTGGACAGGCAGAATTAATAGTGTTAAGATGGCCATATTACCAAAAGTGATCTACATATTCAGTGTGATTCTCATCAAGATACCAATAACGTTCTTCACAGAACTAGAAAAAATTGTTCTAAAGTTCATACAGAAGAATAAAAGATCCAGGACAGCCAATTCTAAGCAGGGTGTGGGGTGGGGTGGGGTGGGGGGAGGTGTGGAGCAATGTTGGAGGTATCCCAATTCCCGACTTCCTATTATAGAATAGAGTTATAGTAACAAAACCTGCATGGTAACTAGCATAAAAACAGACATGTAGAATGGAATAGAGTAGATGACATGGAGACAAACATACATTTATAATATGTCATCCTTAATAAAGGTTCCCAAAGGATAGTTTGGAGAAAAAACAGCCTTTTAAACAAATGGTGCTGGAAATACTGGATAGCCATATATAGAAGACTGAAACTTGATTCCTGTCTCTCAGTTTGCACTAAAGTCTATGCCAAGTAGATCAATGACTTAAGAATTAGACTAAAACTCTGCAACTGCTAAAAGAAAACAAAGGGTCAAAAGTCTAACATGTAAGTGTAGGCACTGACTTCCTCTAAAGATTCCTAAAGCTTGGAAAATAAATACCAGGAGTAATAAATGGGACAGCATCAAATTTAAAAAGTTCTGCACAGCAAAAAACAAAAACAAAACAAAAAACCAAAACCAACCCAAAACAAACAAATAAAACCCCCAAACCAAAAACCAAACCAAAAACAACAACAACAACAGCACCACCACAAAAGTGTGAAGAGAGAACTCACAGAATGGTGGAAAAGTCTTTTCCAATCACTCTTTTGACAGGAGACTAATATCTATGATATAAAAAGACCTAAAAAATGCAACTGAAAACCATACAACTCATCAATGAATGGTTAAACTAAATAGACAATTTGCAATAGAAGAAATACAAATAAATGGTCAACAAATAAATGAAAAATTTTCAATACCTATAGCAATCAGGGAAATGTATATCAAAAGTACACTGAAATTTCATCTTATTCCAGTTAGAATAGCAATCATTAAGATTACAAGAAATAATACTATTGAGGATGCAAAGAAAAAGGAAAACTATGCACTCTTGATGGAACTTTAAATTAGTACAAGCATTGTGAATGTTCCTCAAAAGACTAGGAATGGAACCACCATATGACCAGCTATACTACTTGATATTTATCCAGAAGAAGTAAAGTTAGCAGATTATAGTGATACTTGAATACTCATGTTTTAGCAGTATAACTCACAAAAGCTTGGGATTGAGGCACAGTCCCCTCCACCACAGAAAAGATACTCATATATGATTTTCATTTCAGACAAAGGTGGAATTTCAAAATTAATTTCAGTTGATGTTGACTTACTGAGCTAACTACTCTTGGACATGCTAGTCAAGACCAAAAATCCTTTCAGGAAGCACAGAGAGAAGTAAATGTGAAATGTGGAAACAAAGGTCTCAGAGATGTCCAGCTGGAGAAAATACCACTTAAGCATCAACTTCTGCCCATTGCTAACAAACAAACAAGCACAGTTATTTCAGTAATAGTCTAGATGTTCTTCCTGCTCTCTTGTGGGAAGTCATTCTCGCATGTGATTGGGCACCTCCTGGATTGGGTGTGAGGTGTTCTGGCCAAATGTGTTGGAGCTATCTTCACCCTCTCCAGGTGTGAGAGCCTGTCCATGTGGGGGTGTGACTGACCACTGACCCTGAGGCCAATCACTGACCCTGACCTTGGAATGCTGCCCCCCTCAACCTTCATTGGATGAAATTTTCCCCTGAATTTCTTGTTCCCCAATAAAAGGCCATTCCCTGGCGTGCTCTCTCTCCTGCTAGCCCTGAGTAAGCCTTGCTGCCCCACAGGGTGGTTCGAGGTGAGAGCCAGAGAGGTGAGAGCTGTCTCAGACGTGGTCATAGAAAAAGGTAATTGAGTCTGTGTGTTTTATTTTGATTTTACTAGTTAACTTCTATGCCACGAACCTCTTTAGTGAAACCAGCATGCTGGTCGCCTGGTGGAATTGGCGCCTAACGAGGGGGCATTCTAGCTTAACTAGATTGAGTGGGAGCAGCTATAAAGATAAAGGAATTGGTGACAATTTTGGATTGTCAAAAGTACCTGGAGGTACTGAAGGAACGAGACGTTAAATTAATTAAAATGGGAAATTCAACTTCTACGGATAAGGAGATGTATCTGACTATTCTAGACACCATAATAATCAGAAAGGAAAGCAGATAAAGAAAACTCAGTTATTACAATTCTTAAATGTTGTAGGCAAGTTTTGCCCTTGGTTTTGTGAACAAGAATCCCCAAATTTACTTACTTGGGAGAAACTAGGGAGGAAGTTACAAAAAGTTTGTCTTTCTAATGAATTACCTGGAGGCATAGAAAATATACAGAAATCTTGGACAGCTCTGGAAATTTGTCTTTTTGAATATATGGGACAGAGTTGGTGGCCCCCTGATCTATTGAAAGGCATTCAGAGAGCTATTAGGTCTATTCAAATGGAAAATCCGCCTGAGGCTAAGTTAATTTCTTTTCCCTTGAGCCTTTTAAAAACAAAAGCCCTAGGGGCTAAACCGAAAGTTAGGAATGTGACTTTAAACTTGCATGATCAGGCTAGCCTGCAGGGAGATTATAGAGAGGAAAGTCATAGAGAAGAAACCTCCATAGTCATAGAAGGTCCTCTGGAAGAGATAGACGATCCTCCCGGAGAGGAAAATCCGGAAGAGATTCTTAGAGAGGCACAGAGTCCTTCTCCACCACGTGGCTTAGAAGCCCAATTTCAAAATGGTGACAGCGGAGATTCTACCTATGAGTCCCAGTCTGAGGGAGAAGAATCAGACATTGAAATTCAGGATTTACAGAGAAATTTTAACAGGCTGTGTTTAACACCCCCTGCCCAGGCTATTAGAATTCGGCCATTATCTGCTAAAAGGACAAAATTTAACAGGTACTCTGAATTAACAATGACTTTTCTTACCCCGTTCCAGCGAGGTATTAAGAAGGCACAGGAAGCAGGGGAAGATATTAGCAGTTTTCAACTTTTTCCAGTTTTTGAACAAGTTAATGAACAGGACCAGAGAGTTCGAGTTCATGCTGTAATCCCATTTAAAACTATTAAAGAATTGAAAAGTGCTTGTGAGACGTATGGTCCAAATACGCCTTTTGTACAGAACTTAATTGATAATATTTCCTCACAACCACTCCCACCTAGTGATTGGATTTCGTTAGCCAGATCTTGTTTGAGTGGAGGGGATTTCTTACTTTGGCATTCCTATTGGTCTGATTTTTGTATTGAACAAGCAGAAAAAAAATAGAAAACAAAATTTACAGACCCCAGTAGAGATGTTTTTAGGAACGGGTGAATTTGCTGATTTGGAAAGACAGTTAAATTATGAATTTGTGGTGTATGATCAGATAAGTGACTGTGCTAAACATGCCTGGAAACAAATAGTCTCCAAGGACCAGTCCAATTTAGTTCTTACCAGAGTCCAGCAGGGTGCAAGTGAACCGTATTCAGATTTTGTAGCCCGAATGTATCAGACAGCAAATAGTTCTATCGGAGACCCGGAAGTGTACAAGTTTATTGTTAAGCAATTGGCGTTTGAAAATGCAAATAAATATTGTCAGGATGTTCTTGGACTGCACCGTAAAAAAGGAAGAGTTTCTGAGTTTATCCGCTTGTGTTCTGAGATAGATTCCACTCATTTGCAGACAGTAACCCTAGCTGTGGCACTGAAAGAAACCCTAAAGTCACAGGAATTAGTATGGAAACCCCGCTGAAGATGCTATCTCTGTGGGAGAAATAATCATTTTGTGTGCGAATGTTGCATGTGTAATTTTAAGTTCAGGGCTCCATCTACTGTTGATATTAGATATTGCAGGACTCAACCCCACGTGGCGGATCAAGATGGCGTGGATCAGCCCGCCTTCTCGCCATCATTTCCTCCTAGCGGGAGAACAAAAAACTTCTGGTCGGCCCCTCCCCGGGCCAAGCAAAAATACGGAGAATTCGAGGAGGGGTTGCACAGTGTGACGTCAGTGGTGCTGACCAGGACGGCCGGCAATTTTTACCAGAACGTAGATCACAGACAGTTTCCTTAGGACCCTCAACGACAATTGAATTGAATCCTGAATCAGGGCCAAAACAAATCCCTACTGGGATTTTCGGGCCACTTCCTGATAATACTATAGGTTTAAAGGGCAATTAAATGTTACTGTAAGGTCCAATTATGCCCTAAGGCTTACTCCAAAGGACGCATTTGCCCAATTGATTTTATTGCCCTGTGATTCGGATAAACACCCGAAAGTAAATTCAGTTTCTAAACCGCCAGACAGAGTGTATTGGTCGAAATTAGTTCGACAAGAACGCCCTTTATTGGAACTTAAAATTAATCATAAAAATTTCAAAGGAATTCTTGATACAGGGGCTGATATTTCTGTCTTTTCTAGTAGATTCTGGCCTAGGAATTGGCCCTTACATGTAGCACCAGCTAACCTAGAGGTAATTGGACAAATTTCACAGCCTGCTCAAAGTGAAAATTATCTCCTTTGGGAAGATTCTGATGGGAACAGTGGAGTTTTTAAACCTTATGTGTTAGAGTCTTTACCAGCAAACCTATGGGGAAGGGATATTTTAGCAAAAATGGGATTGTTATTAGTTACTCCAAATTCTATAAGGTCAATTGAGGAAGCTAATCAGAGGTATTTTCCTGAAGATGATAAAGAGACCTTTCAGGGAGAGTATCTGTTTACAAACCAGTTTCCACAACAAAGATTAGTAAATGCTCCAAGCCAAAATTTTTACTAGGGGCCCTGAATGTTTTCCCCGATCCTAAAGAAAGCTGAAAAAATTATCTGGCTCACATTGGAGCCTATATGGATTTCTCAGTGGCCCATCTCAGGGGAAAAACTTAAAATAATTCATAGGTTAGTTGAGGAATAACTTCAGTCTGGTCATATAGAAACAACACTCAGTCCTTGGAACACACCTATTTTTGTTATTAAGAGATGTCAGGAAATTGGAGATTTCTACAGGATTTAAGGGTGATAAATCATGCAATTCAGCCTATGGGATCATTACAGCCAGGACTTCCTTCCCCCACAGCCATCCCTTTAAACTATAGCTTGATGATAATAGATTTAAAAGATTGTTTTTTCTCTATAAGGTTACATCCTGGAGATTGTGAAAAATTTGCCTTCACTGTCCCAGCAATTAATTTTAAGGAACCTGTTAAAAGATATTGCTGGGAAAGTACTCCCCCAGGGAATGCGTAATAGTCCTACCTTATGACAAAAATATGTAGATCAGGTGATAGATCCCATAAGAAATAGCTTTCCTGATGTGTATATTATTCATTTTATGGATGATATATTATTGGCTCATGCTAATCCAGAGGCACTTTCAGAAATTTTTACTCAGAGGCTTCACTTACAGCAATGGGTTTATGCATTGCTCCTCAAAAAATTCAAAAGATGCCTCCCTTTCAATATCTAGGTCAGATAATTCAAGGACGCACAATCTGTCCTCAAAACCTTCAGATAAGAGTTAAGGAGTTACATACCCTTAATGATTTTCAAAAGCTATTAGGAGATATTAATTGGCTGAGGCTATTCTTAAAACTAACTACTTCTGAGTTAAGTCCTTTATTTCAGATATTACAAGGAAATCCTTCTCCAATCTCTCCATGTCAGCTGACCTTAGAGGCTAGAACAGCCTTAAAAAGTGCCGCAGTCTGGCTGGGCACAAAATCACGAGCCACTCAGCAGGAACAAACTTTATTTTTGAAACTGCCGCCAATGCCCTGTATGCTCCTGGGACGATTGCCGACCGACCCATGCAGCGTTCTCCCGGACCCCAACAGGAAGTCCCTCCTCCGGAATTCCCTCCTACTGCACTTCCCCAACCAATGCGAACTCTCCAGGAGTCCCATAGCAGGCCGAGGTGGACAGCAGGAGTCCAATATCCATATGAATGCAG
This sequence comes from Urocitellus parryii, assembly GCF_045843805.1. Lineage (NCBI taxonomy): Eukaryota > Metazoa > Chordata > Mammalia > Rodentia > Sciuridae > Urocitellus > Urocitellus parryii. Next base: position 10,528,119 of record NC_135534.1, on the reverse strand, counting down.
ATCTTAACATAATCATATAATCTCAATGGCTTGCTGGCATCACCTTTCAACCAAAAATGCCATGCATCATATTACTTGGCTGTGGCTCTTAGCATCTCCCCCCTTCTGTTTAATTAAGCGACAAGCAATATGGCTAGGGACCGTGCCTGTTAGGTTTGTCCAATTCAACATATGGTTCTTACCTGTCATCGGATGAACTGACCTCTAGGTGTCAGCCTCCTGTCTTAGGTTGATACCACTGCAATTGGATCATACCCATCACTGACTACCAGTCCAGCATATAGCCATACTTGTGGATAGGCCTATGCACCAGTGGGGGGGTGAGGTTCTTTGCCTCACTTCTGTTGGCCCCCAAATTAGACCATCTCTAGTAGAAGGGACGAGGATATAGAAATGCCACGACACCAAGCCATTTGACGGCTCCTTAGGAAAAATTGTATCACTGGTGACACATCAGCAAAGATATCCCAGCACTACCATAATTCGCTGCATCAACAGATAGATCACAATGCATACAAGTGATACACAGTCCTGGCAAGATCTGCAAGCAGTTCAAAGCGGAGGAATCTATCAATATGTCCATTTCCTCCCAAAATAAATCGACTGCTTGAATGTGCATTACTTGTTGAGTTATTATTCATTGATGCATCAGTTTATACAGTTTGTTGTGATAACTATTGAAGAAACTGTAGTTTGGTTTCATCTTTGTCTTCACTGGCACTGGGATGAAGATAGGAATTCTGACAATGATGCTAAAAAAAAAATTATGTAACATTCCAACAGGTAGTAAGAAAACAATGTTTTGAACAATTTACATTATCCTGAACAGAATTTTTAAATATAATGAAAAGGAAATGTGAAAGTAAACAAACAGATCTGTTAACCTGCTTATTTGTACACATAGTAAAACAATCCTCAACAACTGTTTACCCAATTTAATTTAAACCATTAAAATCACGGGAATAATAAAAAAAATTCGGATCCATTTATTCATGAGTGCTCCTCATATATGATATATGGACATACGCACATGCAGACATACAACACAAAACAGAAGTGTGAACACATAACATACAACACATAAGACAATAGTAAAGGCCTTGTAGCTTTACATAGGTGAAATCTCCATTGCAATGTTTAAAAACTCCACAGTCAAAAAATAAAACTGATCAGAAAAACATTAACCTAGGTCTGTATGAGCTCAAAAATAAAATAGAACTTTATGATGTGGGAAAAAGCAATAATAAAATAGATATTGAAAAAAGCATCCTGGTTAATCACTGTCACAGATGTAAGAATAGCCAAGCTGGAGTTCTGGATATCGGCTGTTATGGATTTGAGTCAAATCATCTTCTTTTTGGTCTGTAGAAATTGTTTTGGTTAGTCTCTCTGGAATCCAAATCGGCTGCTGTTCTCCCTGTGGAAACACACAAACAGAACCCCGACTCCAGACAATCACTGGGTCAGGACCTTTCCATTGTCCTGTTAGAATATACTTCCAAAGTACCTTAGGCTTATGTACATTTTTTGGATACAAATGTCTTTCCGCAGCACTAAGCCCTGATGAATCCAAATTTAAAAAATTTAGAGTAAAAAGGGTTATTTTAAGTTTATCTTTGGGGGATATATACCCCTTCCCAATTCCGTCTTTTTGCTTTAATAAGTACATTTTAATAGTTTGATGAGCTCTTTCAACTATGCCTTGTCCCTGTGGATTGTATGGGATTCCTGTTATATGAGTAATGCCAAATGATGAGCAAAATTGTTTAAAAGAAGTAGACGTATAACCAGGGGCATTATTTGTTTTTAACTGTTTTGGAATGCCCACAGTGGCAAAATTTTATAAGCAATGAGCTATAACATCTTTAGTTTTTTCTCCTGTATGAAGAGAGCCCATCAAAAATCCAGAAGTATCAACTGTAACATGCAAATATTTTAATTTTCCAAATTCTGGCAAGTGTGTGACGTCCATCTGCCAAATATGGTTAGGTATCAATCCTCTAGGATTGACTCCAAGACTAACTTGTGGTAAAAATGTCACACAATTTTGACATTGTTTTATTATATGTCTGGATAGTTCTTTAGTTATTTTAAAATGCTTTTGTAAAGTATTAGCATTGACATGGAACCTTTTATGAAAATTTGTAGCTTCTTCTAGCATAGAAAAAATATGTATGTTATGTATAGTTGTTGAGAGCACAGCCAAAGGGGCCCCAACAAACTTCCAGCTGCCAGCAAACTTCCAGCTGCCGGCTGATGATTGGCTCACAGCGGCCCCAGCAACATCTAGCTGATTGGCTCCTCTGCGGTCATGTTCATTGGGCTGTTTCCCTGCCCTTCAGACTGCCAGCTGATGATTGGCTCACAGCGGCCCCAGCAACATCTAGCTGATTGGCTCCTCTGCGGTCGTGTTCATTGGGCTGTTTCCCTGCCCTTCAGACTACGGAACTGCTCATTGGGGGACTTCTTTGGCTCCGCCCACGCGACCTAGCCAATCGGCCTCAAGAGCAGGAGGATTGTGGGAGGTGGAGGTTGGTGTGGGGGTGAGAGGCTTGTGGAAGCCGGTGGTGGCAGTTGGGCTCTGAGGGTTTTTCCTGAGGAGCTGTTTTGCTTGGCGTTTGTAGTTCTAAAAATAAAGTTAGTTTCTTTTGACAAGTGGCTCCTGAATTGTGCCCAGCCAGACTGCGGCATTTGGTGGCTCTCACGGGGAGCGACTGAGGGTAAGTAAACTGCTCGCCCCTGAGGGCAGGGCGAGAGGATGGGTAGCCATTCTAAGATTCCTCTTTTGTTTTGCTTCATTTTTGTTTTAAGTTGCCTGTCCCTGGAGATGAGTGAGACGGAAGAAAAACCGCTCACATCTGAAGAAAAACTATTTGCGTCTGAGGAACAGACAGGGAGAAAGGACGGATGGACATGTCAGGAGGATAGAAAGGCTATAATGATTTTGTGTTGTTCCAACTTTATTTCATTCTGTCTCGGTTTGGTTTGGTGTTATCTTGCTGGGTTGTATTATAGTAGAAATACGGGATCAGCAATTAGTAAAAAACAAACCGAAAGAGTGTTAAGTAAATTGTTAGAGCAAGGAGGCTTCCCAATAAAATCAAGAGCAGTCAGGGCATACGTTGATATAATACAAAAATATAGCCCATGGCTTTTTAAGGAGGAGTTGTTAGATATATCACAATGGAACCATCATGGTGAGGATTTAAAAAGAATAGAAAAGAACAACCCAGGGACTCTGCCAGTTGGCACATTGCCATTGTGGACGAACGTATCTAGTTTGCTTAGTCCAAAGCCTTCAGATCAGACAAAGGTAGAGGAAGGAGAAGACATATTGATTCAAGTAAAAGAGGTCTCTCAAGTTAGTCAGAATGAGGAAAAGATTCAAGTACAAGAGAAGGTCTTTCAAGCTAGTGAGACAGAGGAAGGAAGTTTAGAGCAGAAAAAGCCATCAGGGGAAAAGTTACAACAGGAGACTGCTAATAACACCTTTCTATCAGAGAGCGAAAGTCTCCAACCAACAGCAACACCTCTACAGGAGACTGCTACTAACAGCATTCTATCACCAGAGGGCATAAGTGTCCAATCAACAGCACCACCTCCATATGCTAAGAGACTCCCAACCCCCGCAGTTGATAGTTGGGATCCTGAGACAGGATCTCAAGTATGCCCTGTATTTGAGGTAGGAGGGCAGCGAATTTACCAGGGTTTAAATTTCAAATCAGTGAAGGAGCTAAAAGAGGCTGTAACAACCTATGGTCCTCAAGCACCCTTCACTGTAAGCTTGGTCGAATCCATTACCAACTTAAACATGACACCAGCAGATTGGGCTAATATTTGTAAAGCTGTGTTAACTGGAGGACAATACCTGTTACGGAAGGTTGCCAATGAGGAATTTTGCAAGGAGACGGCTAGGCGAAATGCAGCAGCTGGTTATCCTCAGAGAAATCTAGATATGTTGTTAGGAAAGGGACCTTATGAGGATCGGCAGCAACAACTTGCATATGATCCTGGTGTATATTTACAAATTGCTGTAGATGCAGTTAAGGCATGGAAGACTTTACAAGGACATGGAGGTTTACAAGGTCAATTATCTAAGATAATACAAGGAGCTAATGAACCTTACGCTGAATTTGTAGATAGGCTTATTCAAACAGCTACCAGAGTTTTTGGGAATACAGAACAAGCAATGCCATTAATAAAACAACTGGCTTATGACCAAGCAAATCGTTGGTGCAGAGATATCATTAGACCATGGAAACAGGAAGATTTAAACACATATATTAAATTATGTAGAGACATTAATGAACAAGAGCAAGTCATGGCAGCTGCAGTAAAACAGGCTTTAGATGCCAGAGACATTAATGAACAAGGGCAAATTGTGGCAGCTGCAGTAAAACAGGCTGTAGATTCCAGGCCAAGAACATGCTACAACTGTGAACAAACAGGACATTTTAAAAGGAATTGCCCCATAGGAGGAGGGTTTAACAAAACTAGGTATCAAAGGAGTAGAATACTGGGTATTTGCCCACGATGCCGTAGAGGGAGACATTGGGCTAATGAATGACATTCTCAAACCACCATAGAGGGTACTCCATTATATTAGGCTAATGAATGCCGTTCTCAAAGCACCATAGAGGGTACTCCATTATCAAAAAACGAACAATATCGTGGACAAAGCCATCGGGCTCCATTGCCAAAAAATGGACAGGGGGCCCCAATGCTCCAGGGCCCCAAACCACAAATATACGGAGCACTGGAGGAAACCAGCAACCCCAGCAACCCCATCAGGGTAGTGCCCAAGACATCAGATCCCTCATCAGACAAACCAGAGGGAGCGCAGCGTTGGACATCTGCGCCTCCGCCAAATCAGTACTAACTCCAGAGATGGGAGTTCAAATCATTCCCACAGGGGTGCAAGGACCTCTTCCCAAAGGAACAGTAGGCTTATTATTGGGACGCAGCTCTTCTACTCTAAAAGGACTTTTGATAAGTCCTGGGGTAATTGGTCCCGATTATGAAGGTGAAATAAAAATTATAGCCAGTTCTCCAAAGGGTATATCAGTAATTTCACCAGGAGATAGAATAGCACAGTTACTAATAATACCAAGCCTACATGATAAATTTTCCAGTCATGCTGTAGAAAGAGGTTCCAAGGGATTAGGCTCCACAGGTGTAGATTGGGCTATGCTTTCTTTAAATTTAGATTCTCGCCCCATGCTAAAACTAAATATTCAAGGACATGAATTTAATGGGCTACTGGATACAGGTGCAGACCTTAGCATTATCTCTCGTCAAGAATGGCCAAAACATTGACCATTACAACAAGCCACTCAAACGCTTCGAGGCATAGGAGTGGCGAATAATCCCGATAAAAGTGCAATGGTATTAGATTGGAAGGATCCTGAAGGATGTGAAGGAACTATACAGCCATATGTATTGGATCATCTTCCTGTAAATTTATGGGGATGAGATGTCTTAGATCAATTAGGTTTGACATTAACAAATAATATCAATCAAAATGCACCCACTATTATGGCTAGACAAGGTTTTAGGAAAGGAAAAGGATTAGAAAAACAAGAACAAGGTATAGCAGCACCAATACAAATAAATCAAGGAACAGACAGACATGGGTTGGATTTTCACAAAGGGCCACTGAGACAATAAAAATTACCTGGAAATCAGAAAGACCAGTATGGGTTCCTCAGTGGCCCTTGACTAAAGAAAAGATACAAGAAGCCCATGATCTGGTCAAACAACAATTAGTGGAAGGACATATACAACCTTCTGTATCTCCCCATAATACTCCCATTTTTGTCATCAAAAAGAAATCTGGTAAATGGAGATTATTGCAAGATTTAAGAGCCATTAATAATGAAATGATCATTATGGGACCTGCTCAATCGGGGATTCCTCAGTTGTCTGCTTTGCCAAAAACTTGGTATGTTTTAGTTATAGATATTAAAGATTGTTTTTTTTCAATTCCAATTCATCCTGAGGATAGTCCACGTTTTGCATTTACTATCCCTGCACTAAATCATGAAGGTCCTGATCAGAGATATGAATGGAAAGTACTCCCTCAAGGGATGGCTAACAGCCCAACTATGTGTCAAATTTATGTTAACAAAGTAATCCAGCCACTTAGAAATCAAAATCCTGAGCTACAAATATTTCACTATATGGATGACGTATTATTAGCACACAAAGCTAAAAACACATTGCTAGAATGTTATGCCACACTTACAAACTTATTAAAAAATTATAATCTAGAGATAGCAATAGATAAAGTACAATTAAATTTTCCAATTAATTATTTGGGAGTTCTATTATCCTCAACCATGGTCTGTCCACCGAAAATTCAAATATGAGTAGATCAACTCAAATCACTTAATGACTTTCAAAAGTTATTAGGAGACATAAATTGGATAAGGCCTTATCTAGGTATTCCAACAGGAGAATTGGGACCTTTATTTGATATCCTAAAAGGTCCATCAGATCCAAATTCACCCCGAATGTTAACACCTGAAACAAGAAAAGCATTAAAAATCATTGAAACATATATGGAAAATATGCATTTGGATAGAATTGATATAAGTTTGCCTTTATTATTTATTGTACTACCAACAAAAAATATTCCTACAGGAGTATTTTGGCAAGAAGGTCCATTATTATGGATACATTTATCTTATTCTCCTAACACTATTCTTACTAGGTATCCTGAGGCTGTAGGACAATTGATACTCAAAGGAATAAAAACAGCAAAGGCAGTGTTTGGAATTTCTCCTAATAAAATTATTACTCCATATACTATGAATCAAATTGATGAATTAGCTAATGAGTTAAATACTTGGGCAATAATCATGTGCAAATCTAATGTTTCATTTGATAACCACTTACCATCTAATCCTTTATTGTCTTTTTGGTCATTGCATCCTGTAATTTTTCCAAAAATGACAAGAAAAACACCTATCATGAATGCTCCAAGTATATTCACTGATGGGTCAAATAATGGTACAGCAGCAATAGTTACACCTGATCGAACTTTTACATTTTTAGTACCCAAACAATCAGCTCAAAAGGTAGCGCTTAATGCAGTATTACAACCTTTTGTGATGTTTAAAGATTCTGTATTTAATTTATTTTCTGATAGTCAGTATATAGTTAATGCTATAGTATCCCTTGAAGATGCTGGTAGGATTTCCCCTTCTTCTACTGTTTTCTCTTTGTTTTCCACTATACAAAGTCTAATCTGGGACAGAAAAGATCCATTCCTTATAGGACATATCAGGGCACATACAAGATTGCCTGGAGCCCTTAGTTTGGGCAATGATTTAGCAGATAAAACTACAGATGACATACATATTTTCTCTACACTAGAAGAAGCTATAAATTTTCATAAAAGGTTCCATGCCAATGCTAATACTTTACAAAAGCATTTTAAAAAAACTAAGGAACAAGCTAGACAAATAATAAAACAATGTCAAAATTGTGTGACCTTTTTACCACAAGTTAATCTTGGAGTCAATCCTAGAGGATTGATACCTAACCATATTTGGCAGATGGACGTCACACACTTGCCAGAATTTGGAAAATTAAAATATTTGCATGTTACAGTTGATACTTCTTCTGGATTTTTGATGGGCTCCCTTCATGCCAGAGAAAAAACTAAAGATGTTATAGCTCATTGCTTACAAAATTTTGCCACTGTGGGCATTCCAAAACAGTTAAAAACAAATAATGCCCCTGGTTATACGTCTACTTCTTTTAAACAATTTTGCTCATCATTTGGCATTACTCATATAACAGGAATCCCATACAATCCACAGGGACAAGGCATAGTTGAAAGAGCTCATCAAACTATTAAAATGTACTTATTAAAGCAAAAAGACGGAATTGGGATGGGGTATATATTCCCCAAAGATAAACTTAAAATAACCCTTTTTACTCTAAACTTTTAAAATTTGGATTCATCAGGACTTAGTGCTGCAGAAAGGCATATGTGTCCAAAAAATGTACATAAGCCTAAGGTACTTTGGAAGTATATTCTAACAGGACAATGGAAAGGTCCTGACCCAGTAATTGTCTGGAGTCGGGGGTCTGTTTGTGTGTTTCCACAGGAAGAACAGCAGCCGGTTTGGATTCCAGAGAGATTAACCAAGGTCCTGACCCAGTGATTGTCTGGAGTCGGGGGCCTGTTTCTATGTTTCCACAGGAAGAACAGCAGCCGATTTGGATTCCGGAGAGATTAACTAAAATCCTGACCCAGTGATTGTCTGGAGTCGGGGGTCTGTTTGTGTGTTTCCACAGGGAGAACAGCAGCCGATTTGGATTCCAGAGAGATTAACTAAAGCGAATTCTATTGACCAAAAAGAAGATGATTTGGCTCAAATCAATTACAGCTGATATCCAAAACTCCAATTTGGCTATCCTTACATCTGCGACAGAACCAGGATGCTTTTTTCAATATCTGTTTTATTATTGCCCTTTCCCATATCATGAAGTTCTATTTTGTGTTTTGAGCTCATACAGACCTAGGTTAATGTTTTGCTGATCAGTTCTATTTTTTTTTTTTTACTATAGAGTTTTTAAACATTGCAATGGAGATTTCACCTGTAAAAAGTTATAAGGCCTTTACTATTATGTTATGTGTTGTATGTATTATATTATGTGTACACACTTGTGTTTTGTGTTATATGTTGAATGTACATATGTCCATATATCATATATGATGAGCGCTCATGAAAAAATGGATCCAAAAAAAAATTTTTTTTTATTCACGTGATTTAAATGGTTTAATTTAAATTGGGTAAATAACTGTTAAGAATTGTTTTAATATGTAAACAAAAAAGAAGGTTAACAGATGTGTTTGTTTACTTTCACCTATCCTTTTCATTATATTTAATAATATTTTTCAAGATAATGTAAATTGTTAAGAAAATTGTTTTCTTTTAGTGCCTTCTGGAATGTTACACAATGTTTTCTTTAGCTATTATTGCCAGAATTTCTATCTTCATCCCAGTGCCAGTGAAGATAATGTAAATTGTTAAGAAAATTGTTTTCTTTTAGTGCCTTCTGGAATGTTACACAATTTTTTCTTTAGCCATTATTGCCAGAATTCCTATCTTCATCCCAGTGCTGGTGAAGATAATGTAAATTGTTAAGAAAATTGTTTTCTTTTAGTGCCTTCTGGAATGTTACACAATTTTTTCTTTAGCCATTATTGCCAGAATTCCTATCTTCATCCCTGTGCCGGTGAAGACAAAGATAAAACTAATCTACAGTTTCTGCAATAGCCATCACTGAACCCGCTTACAGAATTTGCCTAAACTATGTGTCACTTGTATGCATTATGAACTCACTTGTATGCATTGTGAACTATCTGTTGGTGCAGCGACTTGTGGTACTGTTGGGGTATTTTTGCTGATGATGTCATCGGTGGTACAATTTTCCCAAAAGGAGCCGTCAATTGGCTTGATATATCTTCCTCCCTTCTGCTTGTCATGATTGTTCAGCTAAAATTTGGGGGCCAACAGAGGTGAGGTAAGAACCTCACCCTCCCCCCCCCCCGCTGGTACCTCTCCACAAGTGTGGCTGTATACTGGACCAGTAGTCAATGACGGGTAAGATCCAATTACAATGGTACCAACCTAAGACAGGAGGCTGACGCCCTGAGGTCAGCTCATCCGAAGACGGGTAAGGACCATATGTAGTATTGGACAACCTAAGGCAGGCACGGTCCCTAAGCCACATGCTTGTTGTTTAAACAGAGAGGGGGAGATGTTGAGAGCCACAGCCAAAGGGGCCCCAACAAACTTCCAGCTGCCAGCAAACTTCCAGCTGCCGGCTGATGATTGGCTCACAGTGGCCCCAGCAACATCTAGCTGATTGGCTCCTCTGCGGTCATGTTCATTGGGCTGTTTCCCTGCCCTTCAGACTGCCAACTGATGATTGGCTCACAGTGGCCCCAGCAACATCTAGCTGATTGGCTCCTCTGTGGTCATGTTCATTGGGCTGTTTCCCTGCCCTTCAGACTGCCAGCTGATGATTGGCTCACAGCGGCCCCAGCAACATCTAGCTGATTGGCTCCTCTGCGGTCATGTTCATTGGGCTGTTTCCCTGCCCTTCAGACTGCCAGCTGATGATTGGCTCACAGCGGCCCCAGCAACATCTAGCTGATTGGCTCCTCTGCGGTCATGTTCATTGGGCTGTTTCCCTGCCCTTCAGACTACGGAACTGCTCATTGGGGGACTTCTTTGGCTCCGCCCACGCGACCTAGCCAATCGGCCTCAAGAGCAGGAGGATTGTGGGAGGTGGAGGTTGGTGTGGGGGTGAGAGGCTTGTGGAAGCCGGTGGTGGCAGTTGGGCTCTGAGGGTTTTTCCTGAGGAGCTGTTTTGCTTGGCGTTTGTAGTTCTAAAAATAAAGTTAGTTTCTTTTGACAAGTGGCTCCTGAATTGTGCCCAGCCAGACTGCGGCATATAGTTTTATCTGCTAAATCATTGCCCAAACTAAGGGCTCCAGGCAAACCTGTATGTGCCCTGATATGTCCTATAAGGAATGGATCTTTTCTGTCCCAGATTAGACTTTGTATAGTGGAAAACAAAGAGAAAACAGTAGAGGAAGGGGAGATCCTACCAGCATCTTCAAGGGATACTATAGCATTAACTATATACTGACTATCAGAAAATAAATTAAATACAGAATCTTTAAATATCACAAAAGATTGTAATACTGCATTAAGCTGTACCTTTTGAGCTGATTGTTCGGGTACTAAAAATGTAAAAGTTTGATCAGGGGTAACTACTGCTGCTGCACCATTATTTGACCCATCAGTGAATATATTTGGAGCATTCATGATAGGTGTTTTTTTGGTCATTTTTGGAAAAACTACAGGATGCAAAGACCAAAAAGACAGCAAAGGATTAGATGGTAAGTGATTGTCAAATGAAACATTAGATTTACACATGATTATTGCCCAAGTATTTAACTCATTAGCTAACTCATCAATTTGATCCATAGTATATGGAGTAATAATTTTATTGGGAGAAATTCCAAACACTCCCTTTGCTGCTCTTATTCTTTTGAGTATTAATTGTCCTACAGCCTCAGGATACCTAGTAAGAATAGTGTTAGGAGAATAAGATAAATGTATCCACAATAATGGACCTTCTTGCCAAAATACTCCTGTAGGAATATTTTTTGTTGGTAGTACAATAAATAATAAAGCAAACTTATATCAATTCTATCCAAATGCATATTTTCCATATATGTTTCAATGATTTTTAATGCTTTTCTTGCTTCAGGTGTTAACATGCGGGGTGAATTTGGATCTGATGGACTTTTTAGGATATCAAATAAAGGTCCTAGCTCTCCTGTTGGTATGCCTAAATAAGTCCTTATCCAATTTATGTCTCCCAATAACTTTTGAAAGTCATTAAGTGATTTGAGTTGATCTACTCGTATTTGAATTTTTGGTGGACTGACCATGGTTGAGGATAACAGAACTCCTAAATAATTAATTGGTAGATTTAATTGTACTTTATCTATTGCTATCTCTAGATTATAATTTTTTAATAAGTTTGTAAGTGTGGCATAACATTCTAGCAATGTGTTTTTATCTTTATGTGCCAATAACACATCATGCATATAGTGAAATATTTGTAGATCAGGATTTTTGATTTCTAAGTGGCTGGATTGCTTTGTTAACATAAATTTGACACATAGTTGGACTATTAGCCATCCCTTGAGGGAGTACTTTCCATTCATATCTCTGATCAGGACCTTCATGATTTCGTGCAGGGATAGTAAATGCAAAATGTGGACTATCCTCAGGATGAATTGGAATTGAAAAAAAAACAATCTTTAATATCTATAGCTAAAACATACCAGGTTTTTGGTAAAGCAGACAATTGGGGAATCCCTGATTGAGCCGGTCCCATAATGACCATTTCATTATTAATGGCTCTTAAATCTTGCAATAATCTCCATTTACCAGGTTTCTTTTTAATGACAAAAATGGGAGTATTGGAAGGGAGGGGTGATAGTAGAGGATAGGAAAGGTAGCAGAATACAACAGTTACTTAATATGGCATTATGTAAAATTGTGGATGTGTAACTGACGTGATTCTGCAATCTGCATTTGGGGTAAAAATTGGGAGTTCATAATCCACTTGAATCTAATGTATGAAATATGATATGTCAAGAGCTTTGTAATGTTGTGAACAACCAATAAAAAAAATGGGAGTATTATGGGGAGATACAGAAGATTGTATATGTCCCTCCGCTAATTGTTGTTTGATCAGGTCATGGGCTACTTGTATCTTTTCTTTAGTCAGGGGCCACCGAGGAACCCACACTGTTCTTTCTGATTTCCAAGTAATTTTGATTGTCTCAGTGGCCCTTTCTGAAAACCCAATCCATGTTGATTTATTCCTTGTTCTATTTGAATTAGTGCTCTCATACCTTGTTCTTGTTCTCTTAATCTTTTTTCTTCCCTAAAGCCTTGTCTAGCCCTAATAGTGGGCGCATTTGGATTGATGTTATTTGTTAATGTCAAACCTAATTGATCTAGGACATCTCGTTCCCATAAATTTATAGGAAGATGATCCAATACATAGGGCTGTATAGTTCCTTCACATCCTTCAGGATCCTTCCAATCTAATACCATTGCAGTTCTATGGGGATTAGTTGTCACTCCTAGGCCTCGAATCATTTGAGTGGCTTGTTGTAACTGCCAATGTTTTGGCCATTCTTGATGAGATATGATGCTAAGGTCAGCACCTGTGTCCAGTAGCCCATTAAATTCATGTCCTTGAATATTTAGTTTTAGCATTGGGCGAGAATCTAAATTTAAAGACAGCATAGCCTAATCCACACCTGTGGAGCCTAATCCCCTGGAACCTCTTTCTATGAACAACTGGAAAATTTATCATACAGGTTGGGTATTATTAATAACTGTGCTATTCTATCTCCTGGTGTAATTACTGATATACCTCTTGGAGAACTAGCTATAATTTTTATTTCACCTTCATAATCGGGATCAATTACCCCAGGACTTATCATAAGTCCTTTTAGTGTAGAAGAACTCCGTCCCAATAATAAGCCTACTGTTCCTTGGGGAAGAGTTCCTTTTACTCCTGTGGGAATGATTTGAACTCCCATCTCTGGAGTTAGTACTGCTCTGACAGAGGCGCAGATGTCCAACCCTGCGCTCCCTCTAGTTTGTCTGATGAGGGATTTAATGGATAATGTGTCCTGGGCACTACCCTGATGGTGTTGCTGGGTTCCTCCTTTGCCCCGTATATTTGTGGTTGTGGGCCCCGGAGCATTGGGCCCCCCAGTACGTTTTTTGGCAATGGAGCCTGATGCCTTTCTCCACGATATCATGGGTAAACACTTGGTCCTTGTCCCTTTTTTGATAACGGAGTACCCTCAATGGTGGTTTGAGAATGGCATTCATTTATTTTTGAAACTGCCTTCAATGCCCTGTATGCTCCTGGGACGATTGCTGACCCACCCACGCGGCATTCTCCCAAACCCCCACAGGAAGTCCCTCCTCCGGAATTCCCTCCTTCTGCACTTCCCCAACCAATGGGAACTCTCCAGGAGTCCCATAGCAGGCCGAGGTGGACAGGAGGAGTCCAATATCCATATGAATGCAGATCTTAACATAATCATATCATCTCAATGGCTTGCTGGCATCACCTTTCAACCAAAAATGCCATGCATCATATTACTTGGCTGTGGCTCTTAGCAAAAAAGGGTTGAAAATGCAATTAAAAATGCACAACTTACTAGAGTTGATCCTAAAGTAATAGTGTATTTATTAATATTTCCAACTGAGCATACCCCAACAGGAGCCCTATGGCAAAGATTAGGAGTTATTGAGTGGATTTATTTATCCCACTCCCCTCAAAAAACATTAATTCCTTTTCATGACTCTATTGCTCAATTAGTAATCAAAGGTAGAACTAGGATTTTACAATTAATTGGATCTGAGCCTGATATTATAATTTTTCCATTTTCTGTTCAACAGAGTAATTGTCTTTTTCAAACTTCTAGCTTATGGCAGATAGCTTTTGCTGATTTTCCTAGCCAGAGAGATAGCCATTACCCTCGTGATAAGATTATCCAATTTGCATCATTAACGTCACTTATTTTTCCAAAGGTTGTGGGTGCACACCCTATAGATGAAGCTTTCTCATTTTTCACTGATGGTTTAAGCTCAGGTAAAGCAGGTTTTTATAGTTGTGTTCACACAGAGGTAATGCAAAATTCATATACTTCTGCCCAAAGAGCAGAGCTTCAAGCTCTGATTTGTGCCTTAAATTACTTTTCAAATGAGCTTATTACTATTTATTCTGACAGCTTATATGTAGTTAGAGTTACCAAAAATATTGAAACTTCAGTTATTGTGTATACGTCATCACAAGAGTTATTTGAATTATTTCATAATTTACAGAAGGCAGTGCTAATGCGAAAATACCCATGTTTCATAGGACACATACGAGCTCATACTAATCTTCCAGGATCTTTAATTTCAGGCAATGACAAAATTGATAAATTAGTAGCTTTTTGTCAACAGATGTCTTCATATAACTGTGCACAAGCTTCCCATTCCTTGCATCATCAAAATGCTTCTAGGTTATGTAAAAAATTTAATATTACCAGAGAACAAGCTCTTCAAATTGTAAGCCGATGCCCTAAGTGTTTTATTCACACTCCATCTCCACCATCAGAGGTAAATCCCGGTGGATTAAAACCAAATGAAATATGGCAAATGGATGTAACTCATATTCCTCATTTTGGTAAGCTATGTTATGTGCAAGTCATAGTGGACACTTATTCCAGATTTATTTTTGCCACAGCACGTACTAAGGAAAATACTCAATATGTAATTTCTCATTGCCTAGCAGCTTTTTCTGTGTTATGATGCCCTATGCAGATTAAAACAGATAATGCTCCAGCTTATGTAAGCTCTTCTTTTCAACAATTTTTCCAAGAGTTTCAAATTAATCATAAAACAGGAATTCCTTATAACCCCCAAGGTCAAGCCATTGTAGAATGAGCTCATTTATCTATTAAGCTTCAATTACAAAAATTAAAAGGGAGGAATAGGGTTATGACTCCCCAAAATAGCCTCAATCATGCTTTGTTCATTTTAAATTTTTTAAACTGTGATGCAGAAGGTCACACAGCCGCTGAGAGGCAAATGTGTCTCTCAGTAACAGGCCCTTTAGGCAGAGTTTTGTGGAAAGATTTACAGACTGGTCAATGGAAAGGCCCAGACCCAGTGATTATGTGGGGCAGAGGTCATGCTTATGTTTTTCCAGAAGGTGCTTTTCGTCCTATCTGGGTGCCTGAACATGCAATCAGACATGGAAGAGATAGAACCGAGATTCAAGCGACTAAAGATCGACCCGGAGAAGCCCCCATCCAAAAGGAAGAGATATAGGAAAAGGACGAAGAAAAACCAGATTGACCCAGCCAAAAAGCTGATTTCATGGGAAGATGTAAAGAAGCTAACAACCCAGGCTTCCCAAATAATTCGACTTCTAGGAAAGAACAGGACCCCAGTCTTGATGGTAGCAACAGTAATTGCCCTGCTGGGCTGTCAGGTAAAGGGGAATCAGATAGACACTTACTGGACATATTTCCCAGATCCACCCCTGGTACACCCAGCTGTGTGGACTGGAAAATCTATTCCAGTGTTTACTAATGACTCATTCATGATGGGAGGATTTACAGATACTCATATTACTCCCAATCATGTGACTAGATTTAATTATTCTGGCTACAGTGCCCAATTACCTTTGTGTTGGTCCCACGATAAACATGCTGGATATCTGAAAGTATCATTCAAGGAAAAGGCAGTGATTGGTAGACCTATACTGACAAATAATTCTATTTATGGAGACTTTAAACCTTATACTAGATCAGTAATTAAGATGGGACTTTCACATAACAAGCTAGTTATTTCTGCAAAACCTCCACGGATACCCCACTGTCCAAATAGTTCTACAATTGAGATTGGCACCTTTCCTAGATGGAAGGATTGTGTAAATACTTTTCCTGTACAACATAAGGTGTCTAAAGATAGTGGGTATATTTTAGACTGTTCTCCAAAAATTGATAAGAGACAATTACGAAGAAATTCTGCTATGACACCTGCAGGATTTGTTAGTAATATTTTGACTTATAATGAAGGTGGTATTCAAAAGGATGTTTGACGCTCGATTGCTGCCTCAGAATTCTTACATTTTACAGAAAAGCCTTTACCAAAATTTGTTGGCAAGAAATGTAAGGAGGGATCTTGCTATGGCTTACAAGCCTGAGTCCAATGCTGCCCCACCGGGTGGTTCGAGGTGAGAGCCAGAGAGGTGAGAGCCATCTTGGACCTGGTCATAGAAAAAGGTAATTGAGTCTGTGTGTTTTATTTTGATCTCACTAGTTAACTTCTATGCCACGAACCTCTTTAATGAAACCAGCGTGCTGGTCGCCTGGTGGACTCTCTTGCTCTTTATTGTTCGTGAAGCAGTCAGAGTAATGCTTAAAACATTAAATCATAAACATTGCAGCAGAAATCTTTTGGCATTCCAGTCTGACCAGGCCTTCGTATTTGTGCATCTGGACTCTACATTCATTTGTCTCACCATCTCCTCTTCCCCACTCCTTTGTTCACATTTTCCTCCTCTGCCTGTGTCATGAAGCTGGTCCTTTCCTTGGAGAATGTCCATCTGCTGTTCCCTTTGCCCCTTGAACCCTTGATCATCTCCCATTCCACAACATCCTCACCATCATCTTTCATGTCTTGGTTCAAATGCCTCTTCTTCAGAAACTTCCCTGACCAATCTATCTGAAGAAGGTCCATGCCTGATCCAAGCCACTCTTAGTCTCATTAGCCTATGTATTTT
Source organism: Urocitellus parryii (assembly GCF_045843805.1). Taxonomy (NCBI): domain Eukaryota; kingdom Metazoa; phylum Chordata; class Mammalia; order Rodentia; family Sciuridae; genus Urocitellus; species Urocitellus parryii. The sequence continues at coordinate 10,511,208 of NC_135534.1, read as the reverse complement.
CTTTAGAGTATTTACCACTATCAGACTTTTTCTTTGTTCTTTGTTTACCTGCTTCTTGACTGACTCATCCAACTAAAATATAATCTACAGGAGAGCAGAAAACCCATATTATTCCTTTCTGAATTCCCAGGGCAATAATTTCAGGGAGTCTTTACATGTACATATGTATATCCAATTATTTTCATACTGCTCAGTGACAATTGACCTTAACCATTTGTTTTTCTGGGCCACAAGCTCACTGGAAGAAAAATAATTTGATTATTCAAATTTATAATCCAAGCACAAGTTTGTCTTCAATAACATTTGTTATATGAGTTAAGAAAGAGGTATAAGGAAGAAAGAAGAGGGAGGGAGAGGGACAGAGAGAGACATGGAGGAAGGGAGGGAGAGAGAGAAGGGGAGAGAGAGAGAGGAGAGAGAGAGAGAGAGATAGAGAGAGAGAGAGCGCACGAGCGCTAGCTAGCTATGTCCCAAGCTGCTTTTCTCTGCAATGTCCTTCTTCCATGATGTTCTGCCTCACCCTGGGCACAAAGCTACAAAGTAGAATGTCCAAAAACCATGAGCTGTGAAACTGTAAGCCAAAATAAACCTTTCCTCCCCTACATTGTTCTGTAAGGTCTTTTGGTCATAGATAAAAAATACGACCCAAACAAGTTTAAGTACTTAAAATATTAACTAACTACAATGTCCCTAACACACCTTGTAAGGTTCTTTGCAATGAGGTCCTGTGAGTTGACTTTTCCTTCTCAGAGATATTAGAAGTTCTAACCCCAGGTACCTGTGAAGGAGGCCTTGTTTGGAAATAGGGTATTTGAAGATGTAGTAAAGTTAAAATGGGCTCATACTGGGTTGGTGTGTGCCCTAGTTCATGTAATAATGGAGGCAGGGGCTTGGGTAATGCATCTACAACCTAAGGAAGCCAAGAATTGTTGGCAATCATAAAATGTTAGGAATATGCCAGCAATGATCATTTCCTAGAGGATTTATTGGAATATGGTGCAGAATATGCCTTGATTTTGGATATCTAGTTCCAAGATATCTGAGAGAAGCAGTTTATGTTGTTTTTAAGCTATGAAGTTAGTGGTGCTCTTTATGTTAGCACTTAGGGAATTAATATTTAGTATTGAGAATGCTGTTATAAGAAATGCCTAAAAATGAGGAGGTGGAACTGAAATTCAAGGAGAAGTAGAGGATGTAAGAGTTTTGTGGTATATAGTAGAAAAAGTCTAAATTCCCTTGGAGAGAAAAACAGATATTAAAGCTTATTCCAATGAAGTCTCAGACAGACATAGGATAACACAGAAAGCTTCCATCTCCATAACCAGAATGTTGGTATCTAGAATATGAATAGTAAAAGTGCTGATGGTGAGGTATCTCTCCCTTAAAGTTCAGTCATGCAGTGTTCCTGCTGGTGAAATTATCAAAAACCATGTTGCTGGGAGGATCACAAATTCAAAACCAGCCTCAGCAAATGCAAGGTGCTAAGCAGCTCAGTGAGACCCTGTCTCTAAATAAAATACAAAATGGGGCTGGAGATGTGGTTCAGTGGTTTAGGTCCCCTGAGTTCAAACCCAAGCACTCCCCCTCAAAACAAGAAAAAAAAAGAAACACCCCCCACCTAGCCCAAACCTTGTTGGTTCTCCATAGGTATCATGGAGATCCATATCTTTAGACATTATCCACAAACTCTGTTTAGATAATGTCTTTTCTATTCCTGGCTTCTGCTAAATGGTTAATAGATCCATTAGTCACAATTATTCTGAACTATTACAAGGCAATCCTTTTTATAAAGTGGCAGAAAAACTTTTATCCAATATGAACCAACACTTTATATTTAGAAAAATTCTGAGCTTGTTCAGATGTTCAGATAGCATGTTCTGGAAAGAGAACCCAGGATGTGGCTGAACAGCCATTTGCTAAAGAGAATAAATATGTGACTTGTTGATAGAATCAACCATTCAGCACAAGCCAGGAATAGAGATGGGGTTATCTGGTAGGATTTGTGGATAACCCTCTTGTCTAATTGAGTAAATCTCCTTGACACCTGTGGAAAAAATACAAGGTTTTTTTGGGGAATTTTACCAGCAGGAATACTGTCAGGTTGGAAAGGAACAGGAACAGAAAACAAAAGAGAAATGATCTTTGGCTACTTTTCCTCAGAATACTAAACTTAAAAATTACTGAACAGCAGTTTTTGAACTGCTCCACCTTCTCTCTCAAATGCAGAGCCACTGATGTGGAAGCCAGGGGTTTGACTGTGATAATGGAGGGCTCAGAGGACAGAGGACTGAGTCCCAGAGCATTATTCTCAAGTCTTAAAATATAGTAGAATTTGTTCTGCTGTATTCCAAATATACCTGATACTAGTAATCCCTTCATTTCTCTCATTCCCTTCCTTGGGTTTTTAAAAAATATTTTAGTTGTTGATGAACCTTTATTTAACTTACATATATGTGGTTATGAGAATTGAACCCCATGTCTCATACAGGCTAAGGAAATGCTATACCACTGAGCTACAACCCCAGTCCCTCATTCTCTTCTTTTTGGAATGAGAATATCTACCCTGTATCTGTTCCGCCATTGTATTTAGAAAGCAGATAACTTTTTCCCTGGGTTTTCAGGTCTCTCACCCATTCCTAATATAGATGATTAAATGATAAGTTTTGGGACTTTTTGAGTTGATGATTAGTTAAAATTTTGGACTTAGAGTTGATTCTGTAATGGGTTAAGATTTTGGGGGTGAATGAACATGGGAAGAGTGAGTTTTGGGATGCCAGAGGGTTGGCTCCTATGAGTTCCACCATGTCACCTAAAGGTATATGATGAATCCTAAACCTTGGGACCCATGAATGTGACCTTATTTGGAAATAGAGTCTTTGCAGATGTAATCAAGAAGTTAATACTTATCAGAGTGTGCCCCTCCAATGACTGGTGTCCTTATTGGAAGAGAGCTTTGGACGCTGATATGATGGAGGTAGAGATTTGAGTTTTTTTTAATTAGCCAAAGAAATCCAAGAATTTTCAGCTATGAAGAGGAATTGAGTGATCCTCCCTTAAGAGCTTTTAAAGGGAGCATAGCCATGATGAATCCCTGGCTTTGAACTTCTGGACTCCAAAATTCTGAAAGAATTAATTTACATTTTTAAATTCACTAAGCTTGTAGTACTTCATGACAGCCGTAGGAAACTAATATGGCACCATTTCTTTCTATCCTTATCTTTGGCTGCTTTTCCTCAGAATACTAAACTTAAAAATTACTGAACTTCCATCAGTTTTTGAACTTCTCCAACTTCTCTCTCACCTACTAGGTTTTAAGCAATCTTCTAATCTCATCTGAGTAGTATTTTTTATTAATTATTACATAATCAACTTTCAGTACTTCAACAGTTTTTTAAAAAAATTATTTAAGTGTCACTGGAAACAACTTTCTCCAGGATGCTGTCTTGATTCCTGTACATTATAGTAGGACTCCTGCTCCATCCTTTCACACTTTTTTTAAAATAATTTAGCGCAGTGGCTCTTAATTTTAGCATATGTCAATCACCCAAGTAAATTCACAAAGTCTAAACTCCTGGCCCATGCATAGAATTTCTTATTTAGCTGATCTTTGTGGAATGTCTGGTTTCTTTTACTCATTCATGTGTGTGAAATTCCCATTAAGATGAAGGAGCTGCTCCTGGGTAGGGAGGATATTACTACACTCACATGACTTCAGTTTTGTGTCAAGTGTGATGCAAATTCCCATGGGGGCATTTGGGATCATGATCTCAGTGCCATTAGCAAGAAATGTCATGGTTGAGGAGGTGAATCTGCCATCAATGACCAGGGAGGCTTTCAGTGCAGTTCTTCAACACAATGTGAGATGTATTACCTTCCAAACCACCTGAGTTGTTTGGAATTTCCCTATGCTTCCAGCTTGATTCAGGGGCACATCAGAGACCATCAAAGTTGAAGAGGTGATCGCTGGTAAAGAATGAATTTATGGAGATTTGACATACAACTTCCTGCCAGTAATTCACATACCTAGTATTAATCCTAATATCACTTATCCATCAACATTCCCTTCTCCAAATGCTTTAGGAAAGTAGTGTTAGCTAGGTTTTTGTTAATTTTTGTTAGTTCAGGCAGAGAAATTTTTCAATAAAGTAACAGAGGGAATTAATTAAAATGTTTCTTCTAACAAATGACAAACACTTATTAAACTCTTCTTCTGGGAATGTTCCTGACTTCAGTGGACAACTAGAAAACCAGAAGGGACTTGTAGTTTAATAAACTTGAAATAAACAAAAGTGTACCTGCTGAAGGGTGTACACCCACTTCCCTCTAAAATGGAAATTTTGATACAGGTTTGAAGAGTTTTTTTTTCCTTCCTTTAATTTTTTTGTAGTTGGGTACAATATCTTTATTTATCTTTATGTGGTGCTGAGGATGGCACCCAGGATCTCACACATGTTAGGATACTGCTCTACTGCTGAGCTATAACCACCAACCCCTTTCTTCCTTTTTTAGAAAGAACCAAGAGCAAGTCTTTTGTGACTGTTACATTTTGGTTAAAAGTTTTAGTTAAAACAATTATAAGTTAAATTAAACCCAGATGGAATGTTCAATGTAAAATATTAATTTTGCTAACTGTAGATTTACCTCAATGGACATCTAACCAGAAGTTCAGGATTATTCTAGGTTTCTGGAAACTAGGAAATGGATTTGGGGCCAGGAGTGGAGGCAGGGGACAATTAGTAGTTTTTCTGATAAAGCAGTTTATATTCTGTATCTTACTTTTTATTTATTTCACATATATATATTTTTAGAACATCATCTGTGTGCTTGCTAGGAACATAGAGTTCACAGGACATGTTGACTCTTTAAAGGAGAGAGTTAAGGTTGTGAGGGCAGGATGCACAACTTGCTGTGGAAGAACCCCTGAGAGGCCATTTGTGGTACTGAATAAATGGCAAAGTTTTAAAGTCTCAGTTTTAGAGATGAGGTTTCAACCAGGTTTTGGAGTATGAGTGGACCCTCAAGATTTAAAGAAGGGATAGGTGGAATTAAACACTGGGAAAAGATAATTTCAAGCAGGGTAACAATAAGCACACAACTATGAACAGAGGGGCAGAGGAATATGGGATCATTGTGCAATCGCTGCTTTCTTAACATAGTCAGTGAAGAGGGTGCATAACTGGAGAAGAGATTTCAAAAGAATGATCTTGCAGATCAGATGTTTTCATTACTCAGTTGCTTAATAACTGCACATTGAGGAAGTGAAAATGAGATTCTGTTCTGGAAGTGATCTTGAGACAGGAGCTCAAAACTGACTTGAAAAATCTTATATAATGGATTAGCAAATGTTTCCTGTAAAGTATAAGAAATGTACATTTAGATAATAAACAGTTTAAGATTTGTAGCCCAAGGTGCAAAGTTGAAGCTATTTTGTAAGTATTTACATAACAAAACAAAGGTTTCAATGACAGGTAAGGTAACTCAACTCCTGGGGCTGTAGAAAGGCAAGCCTATGCATGAAGACACATTTTGCAACATTTTTATGACATCCAGGATCAGGGCCACTGTCTAGGGACACTTTAAAAAATTTTTTTTTATAGTTATAGATAGACAGAATGCCTTTATTTTATTTGTTAATTTTTATGTGGTGCTGAGGATCAAATCCAGTGCCTCACACATGCTAGGCAAGTGCTTTGCCACAGCTACAGCCCCGGCCCTCTAGGGCCACATTAATGTGGCCAGATCATAGGAAATGACTGACAGAGCCCCAACCAATCAGGAAGGAAAATGCTGGTCACATGGCATAGCGGCCTCCCACAGTGATCCATAATGAACTTGTGCATATTTAATCTTTGCAATTGTCTTTTCACGAAGGCAGGTACTGTAAATACTGATATTAATCCATGACCATATGCATTGCCTGGAAGTAATTTAAAGAATTCTATTAGACTGTTCTTTAAATATCAAGTTACACAGAAGCTCCTCAATTGCAAAATAGCATATTACTGGCACAACAACAGACACAATGATCAATGGAACAGAATAAAGAGCTCAGAAATAAACCAATGCATCAACAATCAGCTGATCTTTGACAAATGTGCCAAGAACACACATTAGTAAAATTCATTTCTTCAATAAATGATAAGAAAATTAGACATCTACATGTAGAAGAATGAAACCAGATCTCTATCTCCTGTCACACACAAAAATCAACTCAAAATGAATCAAGAAATAAATGTAATACCTAAGACTAGGAAGTTTCTAGAGAAAAACATACATGAAATACTTAGTTATGATGGACGGGGGAAGAAATTTTTGGATATGATCCTCAAAGCACAGGCAACAAAAGCAAAACTAGACAAATGGCATTGCATCAATCTATAAAGTTTCAGCACAGAAAATGGAACGATCTGTCAACAGACTGAAGACAACTTACAGAATGGGAGAAAGTCTTTTCAAGCTATACACTGGACAAGGGGCTGATATCTATACCACAGAAGGAACTCAAACAACTCCAGAGTAAAACAAACAAACAAACAAACAAGTAGTACAAAACTGATAGAAAACTGGCAATAGATTTTATTATGGTTTGGGTGTTGTCTGTCTCCCAGAGGTTCATCTGTTAGGAACTTGGCTGTAGTAGTGGGAGGTGTTGGACCCTTTAAGGACTGAGTAGAAGGTCCTTAGCCCACTGGGGCCCTGTCCCTGGAAGTACTATGAAAAATTGTGCTGTATATGTGTAATAAGAATCGTAATAAGAATTGTAATATATGTAATAAGAATTGTACATCTCCCAGTTAACAATATTTATAATATTAACAATATTTCAAAATTATTCATATTATTTGTTTAAAATATGAAGCCAGAAAGAATCCAGAGGAAAGCAATAAAATATTGCTACCAAAAGAGTCATTGCAAAATTTTTTGTGAATTTATTTCCAGAGAGCTCATTAATATTATTTATTACATAATATTTCAATTGATAAGTGATTTTTGGTGCCCTAAATTTCATATATTAAGTGTCTATTCATTCAGGAGTATGTTTTTGGAATTACTATGATTTGTGGTGGCATATGCTGCTACTGTCTGGATCACTGTAATTTTATAAAATGTAGCACACATTTCATGATATATGAGACAGCCCTTTTGTTACTCCTTTTTCTTTTCTTGTGTTCAAATTTATTTATTTACAGTAACATATAAAATTATATGTGTTTATTATGTACAATATGATGTTTTGAAGTACATAGTCATTGTGTAATAGTTAAATATAGCTAATTAACCCATGCATTACCTCACATGAAATGATAACTGTCATTTGTTTGTGGTGATAGCACTTAACTTAACCATCTTCTTAGCATTTTTCAAGAGTACAATATGCTGTCTTTAACTATAGTCACTATGTTGTACAACAGATCTCTTGAATTTAGTTTTCTTACTTAATTGTAATTTTGTGACCTTTGATCATCCTTCATCTACTACCATTACCCAATTTCCCCAGTCTCTAGAGATCACCATTCTGTTCTGAGATCAATATTTCCAGGTTTTACATGAGTGAGTTACACAGTATTTGTTATTATCTGTGTGTACTTCACTTAACATAAGGTCCTCCAGGTCCATTTGTATTATTGCAAATGGCAGAATTTTCTTCATTTTTATGATTGAGTAGTGTTTCATTTCAGTAATACAATACACTTTCTTTATCCATTCACCTTTTGATGGACACTGAGGAGTGCTACATTTAACATGAAATTGCAGGTATCTCTTTGGCATACAAACTCTTATCTCTTTTGGATGTATATTAAGTAATGGGATTGCTGGATTACAGAAACAAAGTTCCTTTTTCTATTGCTCATTTCAAGAATAATTTGAAACTATTTTTACAATGTTTTAGGACAAACCAATTGGTGAAATTACATGAACTCATGAATTATTTTGAAAATAATTTGTGTATTTAGTGATTGTAGTTGGCATCCATTTGTCCATTATATTTTTGGCTGGTTTTATAGATGTAAGAAACAATCTTGACTTTCCCCCACTTACTTTGCTCTTCTTTGGATCAACTCTTGGGGACTTCTTAAAACTGTGTTACTTTCATGGAAGTATCTTCCTGCTTTACTTTTCTTGAATATTTTGTGCTGGAAAGAAGAAATAATAAAAGAAACAGAGATGTAGGATAAATGCACAGACCCTGCATGCTACATAACAAGCTTTGTAACAAGCTCTTCTTTTAAAATTTTTTTCTTTTCTTTTTTTTTAGTTTTGATGGACACAGTACCTTTATTTTTAAATTTATTTTATGTGGTGCTGAGGATCGGACCCAGTGCCTCATACGTGTGAGGCAAGTGCTCTGCCACGGAGCCACAACTCCAACCCACAAGCTCTTCTTGATAGCTTTGTATCCAAGACTCCCTAGACATCATTGTGTCTTGATACCTAAGAATACCTGAGAAGACAGTGTTGAGTATTGCTATTCTTACCCTTGTCTTTTTAGACATTTGACCAATGACATCTTTGGAAAATTCAAAGGGAAAATGGAAATTTCTAGGGGTATTTCTTATTTTTTCCTCATTTCAAATTCTGTCATCCCATTTCCTCAGTTTCTCTCTCCCCCAAATTTCTACTACCCATGGCAATTGGATCCACTTCATTTCGATACATTATCATTTTTGTAAGTAAGGTTGTCCTGTTTTAGTCTCATAATCCTTTCTGACTGAAGCAGTAATCAATTTTGTATCTTTGATGCAAACTCATTTATTTCCTCCCGATTACATATCCAGCACTGGTTGGACTGATGCCTGATAATACCATGGTATGAGAATTAAGCATTTTAGCCTTCACATATTTATAGGAAATATAAGCACACCAGCAGTGTGCTTCCCATAAGGGTAGAGAATGTGTGCCATTCACAATAGGACTAATTTTGACCTTTTCACTGCTAAAGGACTAGTGCTAGATGGTCTATTCGATCCAGTCTCAAGAGGAGTGATACAGCTTTGTGGGTAGAGGAGAGCTGCCACTCAATAAAAGACATGGGGTCAAGCAGAAAGAGTTTAGATCTGAGCCTGTGTGTAGGACAGATGGCTGCAAATGGTCATTTGTTTCCTCATCACTGAGTTATAGAACAAAGCCATTTCCTATTTAGATGAAGACCAGGGCATCTGCTTACTTATTTTCAACATCCTGGAGGGTGTTAACAAGAGGCTGATTCCTGGTTTCTGGAAGGGGCAAGATAACAAGGCCAGCAAGGAGGGTGATGACTCCATAGATGATCCAGGGCAGATGGAGAGAATACCCCAGGAAGGTCATCAGGAGAGGAGCCAGTATTGCCCCTGTTCTTTGGAATACTGTAGTGATGCCTCCCAGTGTTGACCTTAGGATGAAAATAGCAATACAAAGAAAATCTTGTACAAATCTGTATATATATATGTCCTCACTTGTCAACTCCATTTTATTTTGGGAGACAATACAGCAGAGTATAATGCTTTGGCAACCAGCTTTTAATTGTGGCATTGACTTCTATTGATTCCTAATTAATCAGTTTCATTATTATTAAAATAAGAATATCCATAGCACCGATCCTGTAGAGTAGCTCTTAAGATTAAACAAAATGCTGCAGAAAAGGATGTGGTACATTGTGGGGCATAAAGTTTGTTTTAAATAATTGTGGGTTATTAGTTGCTTTTAAAGTTTACATTACAATTCATGTCTTGGATACATAAATAGTCTCAGTTTTCTCCCTGCAGTAAGTGTCAATTAGTTCAGAAAGTCCTGTTTGGAAAGCAGATAGAAGGTCGTTTAGCTCTTGTACCTGAATACAGTGGGGAGGAGCTCAATTTGGTGGAGAGCAGAACCAGTGCTGGCAGCAGAAACAGCTCCAATTCCCAAAGTTGCTAAAACCACACGCAGAGTCTGCATTTCTGGAGAGAAGAGACCAGGGAGAATAAAAAAATCTTGGTTGAAGAAATCTGTCTTTCCCTAACTAATTGTGAGGTGATTCTGTTGTAGGGTTTGCAGGTGAGAAACAAATGACAGACAAAATGCAACCCCTCAGAGATGACGGAGAGGTTGATAAGCTGCTGAATGCTGGGCTGAAACACTGAACCAAAGGATCTAAATCTCTTGCTTTAATTTTCTTTGAATATTTGAGTATTGCTCATAATGGTGGGAATAGAGAAATCAGGAAATATTTGTTTTTATTTACTCTGTCAAATTTTTTCAGGGCTTTTTCTGGAGGGCCTAGAACTATATGTGAACGAAAACTGAGGAGTTTATGACCCGTGTCTTTAACAGCTTAGAACTAAGAGTATGGGAGCAATGTGTGATGTGGGGCAGGTCCTCCTCCACATAGTGACAAAGGGATTGGACAATGTGAAGAGAGGCAAAAATTAGGAAACAATTCAGGATTTTAAAGCCTTACATTAGGAATCCTATTCAGAAATGAATAGTGTCATACTGGGAATTAATCACATACTTTTGAATAACTGAATTGACAAAGATTAAATGGTTTATTTTTAATTCAGTAAAATATTCTAAATAGGACTTTAAAAAATAGAGATTGTTCTCCTGTTGGGGGTAACAGTAAAGACTTCTAGTCTGAAATCCTACAAAATATGTGTCTGCTATGTGAACGTGGTGGAGCATGGAGACCATGGAAAGTAAGTTGGATAGCTTCTTAATCTGTTTCTAGTGTTTTTATTAGTGCATTATTACTGTACATAATAGTGGGGTTCATTTTGATACATTCATAAGTGCATATGACATAACTTGCTCCATTTCAATCCCTAAACTTCACCTTTCACTTACCTTCTCCATCCCTCTGATCCCCTTTCTCTACTTTACTGGTCTTCTATTTATTTTTTGATTTTAATTGGTACATTTTAATTATACATAAAAGTGGAATTCATTATTTGTTTCTTGCCTAGGGACAAATTAAAAAACTCTTAGAAAACATATTAAGATTATACTCTTGCTTTATTCCTCCTGTGCTCTTGCTTTCTGCCTGAAGACACAGGATTTTTATTTCATTGAATTCAAGAAGGCTTTCCTAAAAATATATTGAGTTTGGGAGGCTTTAAAAATCAGGAAGAGTCCCAGGGAGAGTATCACATGCCCACTTGGAGATGTAATTGCAAGGCCTACCCCCTCCATGATTGTTATGAAAAGTGTAATTGGGAGGGCCATGGGAGGATTAGATGAACTCTAGATAGGGCAAAGGGGTGGGAGGGGAAGGGAAAGGACATGAGGGTAGGAAAGTTGGTGGAATGAGATGGACATCATTTCCCTAAGAACATGTATGAAGACACAAATGGTGTGACTCTTTGTGTACAACCAGAGATATGAAAATTGTGCTCTATGTGTGTAATATGAATTGTAATGCATTCTGCTGTCATATATAACAAATTTAAAAAAGTGTAATTAGCCAGAGGCATGTGGTTAGTTCCTCTTCTAAAGAAATTCTTCATACCATTGGAACTGATGTTCAGCTTCATCATGGATGTGGTCAGGATAGCTTTGTGTCTGAACAATTCCATAAGGATATAGTCACAGTCAGAATCTAAGTCCTGCTAAGAGTTTGCCAATTCAAACCTTCATATTAACTGCAAAGAATCTTTGGCTTTTAATGATATTCTTGTGGCATCAGGAAGGTAAGATGATGTAATTCCTAAGGAACTTCCCCAAACCTTGTTCTCTCTCACCTTGGGGCATAAATGTGTTGACCAGAATGAAAACTCCTGCCAGGAAGGAGAACAGTGTCTGGTTTGTCCGACGACCCATGTAATTCAGAGTCCAAATGGAAACAAATCTGGCTGTGAGCATGATGGCTCCAAAGAGAACCTGGAACAGGAAGATATTGCTCCCCAGGTGCTGAAGGTTGAGTACGAGGCCATAAAAGGATACAGCATTTGAAAATCTGAAGTGAAAGGAGAAGAGACATTTAATAACATTTAGAGCCTAAGGAACATTCCCCAAGATTTTGAAGAGGACTCCTACAACTGATGATAATATCGGCCCAAGATGGCGTGTGGTCAATGATAATTATAGAATAGAATAATGGAACAATTGTTTTTTAGGCAGTGATCTTAAATTACCATAAATTATTGTGGAACATTATGTTCCACAGTAAGATTGTTTATTTGGTATCTGTTTTTTTTTCTTTTTGTAAATGTAGGCCTCTACTTCTGTAAAATCTCTTCTTATCAATACCTCAATACATGTTCCAGAGATTTTTTTAATGTTGTATCACTATTCTTGTTTGATTAGGAATTTTTAGTTTCTCCTCTCATTTCATCTATGACCCATTCCTTTTCAAAAGATAATTGTTTATTCCCCATGTGTTTATGTGATTTGTATATTTTTCTTGTTGATTATTTTTAATTTAATTCCATTATGATCTGATAAGATGTAAGAAAATATACTGATCATTTGTGTTTGTAAAGACTTGCTTTATGACTTAAAGCTTGGTTTATTTTGGAGAAGGTTTGTGAGCTATTGAGAAGAGAGTGAACTGTTATTGGATGAAATAGCCTATACCTGTCTGTTAGATACATTTTATTTATGGTATTCTTTAGATCATAAGTGTTATTTTTTTTTCTGTGACCAAAACCCTGACTAGGACAACTTAGAGGAAAAAAGTTTACTTAGTCCCATGGTTTCAGAGGTTCAATCCATGGTCAGCTGTCTCCATTGCTCTGGGCCCAAGAGCAGAAAGAACAGCATGGCAGTGGAATATTGGTTACCTCATCATTGTCAGAAAACACAGAGAAAGAAAGAGGAGCCAGGGGGACAAGACATAATCTCCAAAGTCACACCCTCAGAAATCTACTTCCTCCAGCCATGGTCCATCTGCCTATAGTTACCCCAGTTAGTCCATTCAAATTATTGATTAATTATTAATCCAGTTGGGTGTGGTGGCACATGCCTGTAATCTCAGCAGCTCTGAGACTGAGGCAGGAGTATCACAACTTCAAAGCCAGACTCAGCAAAAGAGAAGCTATAGATTTTATATTTGGATTACTTATCTGTCAATGAGAGGATATGTTGAAATCACTAGTATTATTGCATTTAAGTTTATCTTAGATGTGCTGTCATGAAGAGTTTGTTTTATGTACTTAGGTACACCAAAATGTATTTTTGAAATAAATATTGATATTATTATAATTCTTATTGGATTGTTCCCTTTATAAGTAGGTAATAGCCTTCTTTATCTTTTCTGATTGATTTTTTGCTTAAAATTTCTTTGGTGCACATGAGTATTGTAGTTTGTGTATGAGTTCTTTTGCGTGTAATATTTCTTTAACTATTTTCTGTAGTGTTGGCTTAGGGATCATGAATACTTTTATTTTATCCTTATCGTGGAAAGTTTTTAGTTCTCCTTCCAATATGAATGATTCCTTTGTTGCATATTGCAATCTTGATTAACAATTATTTTATTTCAGGGTTTGGATTATCTAATGCCAAGCCCTCCTGGATTTCAGAGTCTGAACTAAGTCATATATTATCCTTTCCGGTTTACCTCTATATGTGACTTGACATTATTCTCTGAAAACTATTAAAATTATTTCTTTCATCTGTATTTTTGTTTTTTTTTTTTGTATTTCACTTATAACATGTCTTGGAGAGATCTTTTCTGATCTTGCCAATTTGGTGCTGTACAAGCCTTCAGTATCTGGATATTCATCTCAAACCCAATGTTTCAAAAATTTTCTGTTATCATTTCACTAAATAGGTCATCAATGCTATTTGACTCTATCTTGCCTCCTTCCTCAATGCCTGTGAGCCTTAGTGATTGCTTTGTGATTGGTCTTCTAGACTTGATAATATTATCCTAGAGTTCTTATATAGTCTTATTGTAGTTTCATTTTTTTTCTTAAATACTATCTGAATGATCACCTTATCTCTAAGGGTTGAGATTATATCTCTGCATGCTCTAATATATTAAAGAGACTGTCATTTCACCTGAATTTTTTATTTTACTTATTGTGCCTTTTATTTACAAGATTTCTTTTTGGTTCTTTTTCAATATCTCTATATTTTTTGAATTTCTCATTCATATTCTGTAATGCCTTTCTTAGTTAAATCAATTTTCCTGACTTTTCTTGGAATTCAATCCTCTTTTTAAAATAGTTATTCTTTTAAATTATTTATCCAGCATTTTATATACTGCAATATCTTTGCTAGTCATTGCTAGTGAGTTATAAACTTTTGGAGGTTTTATTTTACCATAATTTTTTCATATTTCCTATTTTGAGATTTTTGCATCTGTTGGGATGGATTTCTCTTCTACTTTTATGTGATGATGGCCTTTTTAGGGTGCAAACTTTTCTTGGTGAAGTGTTTTTGGATATCAGGTTGTTGTAAATTGTTGAATATATTTCCAAGTGTGTTTCACAGTATAACTTTCCTGATAATTGTTTTGTGATGTATTTTAGTTTACTTTGGTAGCATATATTGTGTTGGAACTTGAGAATTCCACTTTCTATGAGAGTGAGTCCTTTTGGTAAGTCAGAAAATTGTGTGATATATAGAAGGGCATAAGGGTATACCCTTTGCGATTGCTCTTCTAGACTTGATAATTCTGCATATATTACAATGGTCTGGGAGCAATTTATGTTGAAACTCTTCATGAATGTGGTATTCACAGCCTTTGTGTTATTTCTCTCTGCTGTTTCTATAAGAACAGATGTTCATGAGTGAGCCCTGATTCCCCATGGTCATTCTTACTTGTGACCTGGTTGTCAGTTTGGGTTTTTCCCCCTTGTCTTTGTGTTATAGTGTTGCTGAAGTTTGAGTGGGTTAGGTTGTATATGGAGCAAGATGGACTGTCTCCTAGATTGGTTGGGGATGTAGCTCAGCAGCATAATATCTACCCCCATAAAGTTGAAGAGTTATACCAGATCTCTAACATCTCACAGAAAAAGAAAAATAAATAACAGCAACAATAGTAGCAAACAATATACAGTACTAAAATAAATACTGGGTCCTAACTTTAGCATCTTCAATACGAATATCCACAAAAACAGGAATGGTGGGGTCAGAAATTAGGAACAGCAATGATGACAAGCAGCCATGAACTAGATATAGTACTAAAGTAAATACCAGGTGTCAACTATGAATTCCACAATAGTAATAATTCTAACAACATTAATGGTGAGGGCATAAATTACATAAAATAATTTTTAAAATGGTAAAAATTCAATTCATTAAGAGAAAAAAATGGGCAAAGAAAGATTAGACTATTATAAAGAAGAAAAAGAAAGCAAAAGAGAGGTAGAAAGTGAAAGCCATAAAAAAGGAGGAAAATTTTTAAATATTGGGGAGAGAGAGAGAGAGAGAGAGAGAGAGAGTGAGTTTTGAGTATGAGAGAGAGAAGATAGGAGGGAGAGTAGCAACAGCACAAAACTCACTAACCATAAAAACAAATTATAAAATAAAAATATAATAAATCAGGAAAAAGAAAAAAAAAAAATATATATATATATATATATATATATATATATATATATATACACAAAGAAAACTGTAAATACAACTGGAAGAACAACAAAATCTAAAAGAACTGCCTTCATTATGGTGGTTGAAACTGAACAAGGATGGTATTTACTACTTATGCCAGACAGTACTTCCTTCCAATTTTTTTTCCTGGGGTATGAACATCTTTTAGCAAAGATTGGGGGGTTTATTAAACAGTTCCTCCTTTTGTACTGATTGATAGATCTGGAACCAAATATGAAATGGCCTGACTAAAACTGGTTGAAATGACTTAGATTTCCTGCTCATCAGTACAAGATACGGTGGAAAGAGAAACGCCATCTGATCCAATTTTGTCTAGAAAGACTAGATAAATGCATGCTTAAGGCAGGTATGAAGAAAGCTCTAAATGGAAAGTTCCCACAATTGAGATCTATCCATGATTGAAACTTTGTCATATTCTGGAGAGATCAGATCAATAAACCCATAGGGCCAGGCAGATGCCAATTTCTTCTTGTTTTCCCAATCTCAGACTCTTCTTGATAATTTTATGCATAGGATAACCAACTTCCCTGGGTGGAGGGGGCATAGCAGGTCACAGCACACTCCACCACCCAGGACTATGGCCTTTCAAGACTCAATCCTTCAATGTAATCATGCCTGCCTGTTTGGTTTCCTGAACCTCATCAGCTGATTGAGTGAGCCACAAGACTCTAAAGGAAAGTAAGTTACAGTCCCCTCTGTATCTCTGAACTAAATTGTCCTGGATGAAATATTTTTTAAATTAATTTTTTAAATATATGACAGCTGAATGCATTACAATTCATGTTACTCAAATAGAGCACAATTTTTCATATCTGGATGAAATCTTCATTGTGCCTGTTTCAATGGCATGCATTCTAGGCCATGTATTAGATGCCAGCCATCTGTGGCAATCTTTTCTATGGACTCATGTAGCAAAGGTTTTCCCCACATCTAGTGTGATTTTCATGAGTTGGCTTCTCACTTTGGCTCTCTCCCCCCAACATGAGAAACACAGAGCACTTTTCAATCACCAACTCCAAGTGTAGACTCAGAGTAAGGCAAGTCCAGGCTTCCTTTCTATTCTATTGGTGTCTCCATGCCAAGTTTTTCTCTTGTTTCTTTTTATGTCACACTTCCTATCTTTGATGACCCAGAGCTGTAGCCACCACTGTCTTGGCATTGATGTACTCTTTCATGTCCTCTGTTTGAAACATCAGTATATCTGGGCCTCTCTGAGTCTCTCACTGTCCAATACTGAATTTTAGTGAATTTCATTAAACATCTACCTCACTGAGAAGCAGTATTCCATTGCTTCAATTCTAAGCCACAGATAAATTGGAAAGTGCAGCCTTTTTCTGCTTTACCATATTTGTTCCTCATGGTTAATATTTTTGAGAGAAAAAATGTAGTTGCATCTTCAATATTTTAAAGTTACTAAGCACCAAATGGAACTTACCTGAAAAAGCTAAAGCAGCAGGTTGTCATAATCACTTTGGGTGCATGGAACAGTTGAAAAATTGATGGTTTGGTCTGGACTGCATCCAACTCCTTCTGTATGGTGGATTTTACATACTGAAACAACAAAAACAACAGGCATTTATGTCAGTAATTGGCAGGTATAGTGGTAAGTACTAGAGGATGAGATAAGTATGTTCACCATCCTTGAAATCTCTGCCTCATGGGGAATGTGGATGTTAAGTGATCTATCTCCTGTAGGGAGAGCTACAAAAACTGTGGGGAGAAATGGGAACTATATATGAATAAAGCCAGTTTAAATACTGAGCTTATGAGAGGGAAAAAAGCATTGGCCAAAAGATTTGCACTGTAAATCAAAAACAATGAAAGGTACATGTTTAAGGGTTTAAAGTTTCTTTTCTGTTCACTGGAAATGAGACTTGTCCCTCCAGTGATAGAATTAGAGTTTATCTCTGAAAATCAATAGAATTTATGAAAGCTAGGTCCACTTTATGGTTTGGTGTTGAGTAAACATTTTCTAGGATTATAGGCATGCTTCCTTCACTCATGATTGAAGTTACAGAGTTAGAGGGAAGTAAAGAGCAGGGGATCTATTATGGTGTGTGATTTGTACCCAGGCCAGATGTTATAGCAGATAAAATTTGGTGAAATGACAGGTGAAATATAATAGTTGCAAGACATTTGGTTTTAGGGTTAGAACTTTTATCTCTGCCACTACTATGTTACTTAATATTTTTGGGAAAGTTGGTCAACAGGTACTTGGTTACAGTTAGATAGGAGAAATCAATTCTGGCATCTATTGTACAGCAGGGTGTCTATTGATAATATAACACATATGTATTTCAAGAAAAGCTAGAATAAAGAATTTTGAATGTTCTTACTACAAGGAATAAATATGCTTACTCTGAGGTGAACATTACATAATGAATTTGTGCATAAGAATGCCACATAATATCCCCAAATATATAAATTTATTGTGCATCAGTTAAAAAGTGAAAGTAGCTGCTCTTTTTCTTACAGGGGTCATCTAAAGTTTACTCAATGTCATACATGTAAATATCAAATGTATTCAACACAAGAGAAGTCTCTTAATAATTTTCAAAATAGTAGTATTTTATTTCTGATAATAAAGCCATACTGAGTTGGGCACTGTGGAATGTGCCTGTAATCCCAGCTGCTCAGGAGGCTGAGGCAGCAAGATCACAAGTTCAAAGCCAGCTTCAGCCACTTAGTGAGACCCTAAGCAACTTAGCATGTTAAGTGCCCTGGGTTCAATCCCTAGTACTAAACAAACAACCCCTCCAAAAGCAAATAGAGGAATAGTTTTGAGCATTCAGGAAAACATGGCTGAAAATAAGGCCTAATTTAGAGATATGGTCCAGCATATGAGAGAATAGTATTTTAATAATTAATTGTAACTTTAATTGACATAATAATTTTACATATTTATGGAGTACAATGTATGTTTTGTATACATGGAAAAATTTGATAATTAACATACACATCACCTCAGGTGCAAAGTTTCTCAAGATCTCAGGAAGATCCAAACTCATAGAACTGCCTCTGCCCACCATGCTTGTATCATCACATGGAGCTATACCCTGACCCCCAGAACCTTAACACTTAAATGAGGCCCAAGTGTGGATGAGACTACTAATGTGTTGTTCTCTAATCCTAGAACCTGTATTTGTAAATCCATGAAACTAAAAGAGACAACACTTGTCCCAAACTTATCCAACATATACTGATGATACAAGCATAGAATAACTACTGTAGGCATTCCTGTTCAAAAAGGAGATTTGAGACAAAAAATATTCCATAGCAATTATGAAATCAAGCTAGGCAAAGGTTAGAAATTCTGCAAGTAGGTCTCAAAGCTTGGAAAATTGAAACAATTTGGCTCTCACTCACAACCTCTTGCCTCTTGGCTCCAACTGAATTTTCTTTTCTTTCATGAAGGATACAAACATATTTGCCTCTAAAATGTGTTCCCAGCTAACTTCTCAGTGGTAGCATTTTTGGGAGCCTTTCTCATTTGATACTATTTCTGTTCCTTTCAGTCAAGTTGACAATGTTTTTTTCTGACAAATATTGCTAAAAAATATTGTGGACTTGCTATGAATTCACTGGGGTTTGCAAAAAAAAATTGTAACACCAAAAACATCTTTGACATAAGTTCTTCTCTACTTTGGATTCCTGAAATGGCTGAGAGAAAATACATCTAAGTATCCCAGAAGTCCTGTTGTTTGATTGAGATTTGATCTTTCTTTTTTATGTTTTATTTGTTCTAGTTAGTTATATTATAACTAATAATTAGTTATATTATCTCCTATCAAGTTTGAAGCCCTTGGTTCAATTTCTAGCAGTAAAAACAATTATAATGGACTTCAAGCACATGCTATAATAAAATAAGACTTTTGGGGACATTGAGCATGTGTCAATTTATTTAGTGGATCAGAAGGATGGAATAATGTTGTAGTCAGAGAAGCTATTCTTTGTGTTTTTCTTTATCAACATTTTATCCTATAGGGCATTTGCTTTCTTTCAGGGCTAATGTGCGAGAGTCTATCAGTTGTCCCTCCAACAAGCAGTTTGTATGATGCCTGAAATGTTTTTTAGCTTCTTTTTTTATCAGTTAACCCCTAATACTTTTTGGCCCATTAAAGTTAATGTGAGGGCTGGGGATGTGGCTCAAGCGGTAGCGTGCTCGCCTGGCATGCGTGCGACCCAGGTTCGATCCTCAGCACCACATACCAACAAAGATGTTGTGTCTGCCAAGAACTAAAAAAAAAGTTAATGTGATTACTTCCTCACTGTTCTCTCAAAAATTCTTTTGATGTGACTTGCCATAACACCCTTTTTGTAATTGCCTCTTAATTTTGGGGTCCTATATTAAAATGTAAGTACTTAAAGGCAAAGATTCTGATTCATTTCCATTAATATATGTATTAACATGCTGCCACACAATAGATGCCTAAGTATTTTTAAATGAGTTAATGAGAGTATTCTTGAATGAGCCACATGAGAATGTGGCTCCTAGTCATGAGGAAGGAAACTTCGGGGTGGGAGGGAGAGTTTTCACAGAGGTGCAATGTTAGTACTTTCTAATGAGAACAATATTTAATGTCAACAGAAGTAGGGGAGAACTTTTTTATATTTTACTGTCATGCCTGTATTTTGTAGAAGAGCATATGAGTCATATTTGTTGCACACTAAATATTTATTGAGTTACTGAATAAATGGATGGAATTAAAGTAATAATTTCAATGCTATCTTTTGCATGTTCAATTACTCTATTATTGGCTTTCTGATTTCCCTTAAAATGGATCATGATTTATTTAAATAACGAGAAATGAATTAGTGTAGAATTAATGTACTTCCATCAGCGAATTGCAACATCTATGTCCAAATACATGACAAAAGCAAAGATACATTTTTTCAATGCTGCCTCTCTACAAGGATGAATCCATGGAGAACCAGGACAGAGATGTTAAGATCTCACTCACAGAATTCCCATTTAGGGCCTGTAGTCACCCCAGGGACACAGAGATCCGCCTAGTGTGATTATGAGGTCATGTCATTTCATCCCAGTCCCCCTTCCAGATCACCTCTATGGTCAGGGTCTCTTCAGCATTCTTTTTTCCATTTATGTGTGCAACTCTTCTAAATTCCTTTACACCCTTTTCTAGCTGATTTGTGACAATCAGCCACCGGAAGGACTCCACCAGCTTCCTGATTAATGAAGACAAGGAAGGTACAGTAAATGCTCAACTACTTATTTTCTAAACAACCTTTAATTTGAGATTTCTTTACCCTTTCATTTATACATACTTTCTTATTATGGCAGTGTAATTTCTAACCAAATTTTCCTCTTCAACTGGCCTGGGCTTTCACTAAGATAAGGGACATATCTGGCCATTAGTGTGTTAAAATAATTATAGAGATCAATAAACAAGAATCAAATGGCATAACTCATTCATTTGCACTTCAATTTTTATTTTGATATATAATTCAAATATCATAAATTAATGTTTTTATAGAGCCCTATTCAGTGAGCATCAGACCCAATGGTAAAAACGAAAAGCTTTTTCTCTCATCAGAAAAAAGGCAAGTGTGTTCACTTTCACCACTTATTATCAACATAGTACTGAAAGTTACAGACTGATTAATTAGGCAAGGAAAAGAAATAAAAGGCATCTAAGTAAAAAAGGTAGAAGTATAATTATCTGTTTGCAGATTATATGGTCTTCCATGTGAAAAATCCTGAAGATTCCAGAAAAAAGCTATTTTAAATAGTGAATAGGAAATGCAGCAAAATAGCAGAATACAAAGTCAACATAGAATGTCAGTTGCATTTATATACAATAACAGTGAACAACCTGAAGAGAAAATTACAAACAATTCCATTTACAATATCAACAATCAGAATAAAATATTACAAGTTAACCAAGGACTTATAAAATAAAAACTGCAAAAAGTGGCTGAAAACAAGAAAGAAAAGATAAAACTAATGGCTATTCATCTCATGTTCATGGATTGTAAGTCAATATCATTATGATAGCAATACTATAGAAAGTGATCTACAAATTTAATGCTCTCCCTTTCAGAACACTAATGATGATTTTTGTAGCAATAGAAAAACATATTCTAAAATTTGTATGAAATCTCAAAGGACTGTGAATGGCCAAAATATTCTTGAAAATGGATAGAGTTATAGGACTCACACTTTCTGATTTCAAAATTTACTATAAAGCATCAGTAATCAAAACAACATGGTACAGGCATACATAAAGACACACTAGTAGGATAGGGTAGAGAACCTTGAAACAAATCTTCACATGTATGGCCAAATGATTTTTGACAAGAATGTAAAGACAGGGGGGGTGGTCAGAAATGACAGTCTTTTTAACAATGAGGCCGGGAAAACTTGATATCTACATAAAGAAGAATGAAGATGGATTATTGCCTAATGCCATATAGAAAAATTAATTCAAATTGAATGAAAGACCTAAAATGTGAAACCCAATACTAAAACAAAATTATAACAAAACAGGACAAATACTCATGGCATTGTCTTTGGGCATGATATCTTGGATAGGACGTCAAAAGCACAGGATACACCACCAAAATGGGAGGCAAATTTGACCCATTAAAAAGTATTAAATTTTTGCACCGAAAGAAATTCTCATCAGATTTAAAAAGGTAATATAAAGGATGAGTAAGATACTTAGGGTTTATATATTTGAAAGGGATTAAAATTCAGAATATATATAGAGAACACCCAAAAGTCAGTGGCAACAACAAAAATCAAACAATTCAAAAAAGGGCCAAAATTGGAGTAGGCATTTATCCAAAGAATGTAAACAAGTACTTGAAAAGATATTTATTTGTATACATTTTTTCCAGATGTAGAATTCTTTGTCAAGAAATGAAGAAAGGGGCTGGGATTGTGGCTCAGCATTAGAGCGCTCGCCTACCATGGGCGGGACCCGGGTTCGATTCTCAGCACCACATAAAAATAGAGGCATTGTGTTGTGTCCATCTATAAAAAAGATTCTCTCTCTCTCTCTCTCTCTCTCTCTCCTTTAAAAAGTAAATGAAGAAAGAGCCTACAGAATTTCCTCAGAAAGTAAATGATTGAATGTTTTCTTTCATATGTGAAAGCTATGGAGGAAAGAGGAATAAAATAATGAGCTAATGAAATAAAAGCATGAAGACAGATCCTAGAGATGGCAGAAAAATCTTTGCCAGTTACTCTTTCAACATGGCATTAATATAAGAAATATATAAAGAACTCAAAAAACTTAAAAAAACCTCAACAAATAGCCAAATCAAACTTTGGACAAAGGAACTAAATAGACATTTCTCAAAAGAAGAAATACAAACTGGCAATTAAATATGTGAAAAAATGTTCAACATCCTTAACAACTATGGACTTGCAAATCAAAACTGTACTGAGATTTCATTTCACCCCAGTAAGATTGTCAAGCATCAGGAATATAATAATAAACACTTGCAATGTCATGGGGAGAAAGGAATATGTTTGTTATGTTTAGAAAAAAGAATAGGAAAAAGTGTTGTGGGCTCATCATGAAGAGCTCTGGAGTAGTCCGAAACAAAAGACTAGATGCATGGATATATAAGTAGACCTAAAAGAACTTAGTGGTGAATGACAAAAAGTAAGAAAGAGATTGGTCAAAGAACATGGTGCATTTTATTTGTTATGCTTTAGATATGATGTCCCCCAAAAGCTCACATGTGAGACAATGCAAGAAGGTTTGGAGGAGAAATGATTGGGTTATAGCTTTAAACTAATCAATAAATTAATCCCTGATGGAATCAACTGAATGATAATTGGAGGCAAGTGGGTGTGGCTGGAGGAAGTGGTCCATGGGGAGTGTGGCTATGGGGTATATATTTTTTATCTGGAGAGTGGAGTATCTCTATGCTTTCTGATCATCATGTGAGCCACGTGCCTCCATCACACTCTCCTTCCATGATGTTTTGCCTCACCTTGAACCCTGAGGGATGAATCTAGCCTTCTATGGACTAAGAACTCTAAAACTGTAAGCGCTCAAATAAACTTTTCCTCCTCTACAATTTTTCTGGTGGGTCTTTTAGTCACAGTGAAAATGACTAAAAGTAAAATGCAGTGAAAAAGTTGACTAAAATAAAGTTCATCATTGGTGGGACTGCAAATTGGTAAAATCACTTTGGAAAGCAGTATGGAGATTCCTCAACAGACTAGGAATGGAACCGCTATATGATCAGCTATTCCAGTCTTCACATATACTATAATGATACACGCATTTCAATGTTTATACCAGGGCAATTCACAATAGCCAAGTTATGCAACCATTGTTGGTGTCCATCAACAGATGAACAGATGAAGAAAACATAGTACATATACACAAAGGAGTTTTATTTAGCCATAAAGAAGAATGAAATTATGTTATTTGCAGGTAAATGGACAGCATAATGCTGAGTGAAATAAGCCAGACTCAGAAAGTCAAAGACTGAATGCTTTCTCTCATATGTGGAAGGTAGAGAGATAAAAGGAATAAAATGAAAGGAGCTCATGAGAATAGAAGGGTGAACAGTATAGTAAAGGACGAGTCTAGGGTGAGGGAGGAAGAGATGCCAAGGAGAAATACTGGGTATGGAAATTAACCAAATTGTGTTATGTGTATGTATGAACAAATCACAATGAATCCCACTTTTATATATAATCATAATGCACCAATTAAGAAAGTAAACATGTAGAAGAGAGACCATATGAGTAGAGGAAGACATTCAGAGGGAGAGAGGAGGGCAGGGGAAAGAGAGGCACTGGGAAATGAGTTTTATGTTATGTGCATTTTTGAGTATGTCACAATGATCCCCACTCTTATGTATTATTCTGCACTCATGAAAGTATAATAAAATTTTAGATTTCTTTCTATTGCAATTATTTCATGATAATTTTGTGCCTAGTATGCAAAAATGGTGATTGCAAATTGCCAATCTCCATTCAAACTTCCTTTCTATTTCATCTCTTCCATCTTGAATGGCAAAATGTGTGTTAATGGGGACATCGCTTAGGACCAGTATTGGGACCATATAAATACCCAGTGACACAACCCTTATGTTCTCATTTTGGCCTCCCTTGGAAAGAATGTGGAGACTGTTCATACCTGGAGGGTAAGAGGAGGACAAGCAAGGGTATGGACACAACTAGGTGGAGTGTGTACCACTTTCGAATGGCAAAAGCCAGTCCTCCAAGGAACATCTGCCCGATACTATAGGAAGACATCATCAGGACTATTCCCACAGACTTCCTTTGGGATGTTGACCATTCTGACACTGGAAGAAAACATGTACATAATTGATTTAACGGTCAATTCAGGCATGGAGAAAATGAAGGTCTCAAATTATCGACTTACTAAGAGAAAAAGCATTTGCCGTAATAGTCGTGACACTCAACCCAGCCCAGAAGCGTAATATGCAGTAAATGAGGAAGGTGGGGGCAAAGGCTGCTGCAGTGTCAACGATGCCCAGCTGGAGTAAGCACCACTGGTAGACCACCTTCCGCCCAAACCTAAGAAAGATTGGAAAACAGCTAAGCTTATTTCAGAACAAAAATAATATGGAGAAAACAACAAAAGAAAATAACTTGAGATTTAGTGTAAATGTTTAACAAGTAGGACATTGTACTTGAGGTCTAGTAGAATCATAATACTAGTCAACAATGAAAATCACAGATGTAAGCATCCCTGTCAGTTCATCTGCGAGTGATGCCAGAATGAGCATAAAAGCACATGGCATAAGAGGACCTCGATGCCATGTGGAGCCATATTAAGAAGAGAAAATATGGGAGGTGTCCAAAGGTCTTGGGAAATGTATTTCAGAAGGCAACCTGGCAACCATTCCTTTTACTAAAGGAAGTGATAAGAGGTCCACAGAGGAGAGAAAGAGGAGAGATAGAGAATAAGAAACAGAAGGGCAGATTACACAAAAATAATGAGAAATATTTGTGTCAGGGAGCTGCAGGGAATGGGCTCATTGTGGAGTTAACTTGGACAAAGTTCCATGAGCTGATACAAAATTTTCAGCAATATTAATTGTTATGGTTTAGATGTGGTGTCCCTCAAAAGTTCATCTGTGAGACAATGTAAGGAGGTTCAGAGGAGAAATGACCTAATTAAAATAATCCCTGATGGGATTAACTGGGTGATAATGGGAGGCAGGCAGAGTGTGGCTGGAGGAAGTGGTTGATTATGGGCATGGCTATGGAGTATATATATTTTTATCTGGTGAGTGGAGTCTCTCTCTGCTTTCTGATCACCATGTGAGCTGCTTCCCTCAGCCACACTCTTCGGCCATGATATTCTGCCTCATGTCAAGCCCTGAGGAATGCAGCCTGCTTTCTATGAAATAAGATCTCTGAAACCGTGAGCCTTCAAATATACTTTTACTTCCCTACAGTTGTTCTGGTTCAGTCCTTTAATCACAGCAGCAAAAAGCTGACTAAAACATTAATATATGGACAAAAATTCAGTTTTAAATATTTGTGTATAATATTTGTTACTTTAGCAGTCTAAGTCATAAAAATCTTATGAAATATGTTACCTTCTGTAACAAATGTAGGTTCATGCAACATACATTGTTACTAAACTTGTATGATAGAATTCAGAATAGAACTGTCTTTTTACAAGCCATGATTGAGGACATGATGAAACATGGAAAACTGAGAAATGAAAACACAATAAGTAAAATAAATAAATTCTCATGGTAATGGTTACTGGAGCGTCAGAAGGAGATATGAACAGGTAGAGCACAGAGAATTTTTAGGGAGATACTCAGAGGGTGCCTACTTGATGTTATACTTTTGCCAAAACAACTAAAGCCATGTAACACAAAGGTTCTGTAACCTATGGTAACCTATGTACTTTTGTCAATACCATATAAATATTGGTCTATCAGTTATAATGAATATATTACACTAATTTAAGATGTTAATAATATGTGAGTTTGTTTGTGGGAGGGGTTATTGGGAACTCTCTGTACTTCAAACTCAATATTTCTTTATACCAAAAACTGATGTAAAAAATTAAAGCTTATTGCCAGGCATGGTGGTTCCTGGCTGTAATTCCAGTGACTCAGGAGGCTGAGGTTAAAGGTCAGCCTCAAGTTAGCAAGACCCTGTCTCAAAAAAACCATTTTTTTTAAAAAAAGGCTGGAATTCTCAGTGGTGGAGTGCTCCTGGGTTCAATTCCAAGTACCACAAAAATTAAAGCTTATTATTAAAAAAATTTTCAGAGTAAAGAGGACATACATTGCAGTGTTAATATTAGAGTTAGATGTGGTTTTAGGAATGCTGTGGGAATCAAAATAACTAACACTGGAAAAGAGAATAGGAAAAAGTGTTGTGGGCTCATCATGGAGAGCTTTAGAGTAGTTTGAAACAAAAGACTAGATACACGGATATACAAATAGACCTAAAAGAACTCAGTGGTGAATCAATAAAAAGTAAGAAAGAGATTGGCCAAAGAACATGGTATATTTTATATAGATTTAAATACCAGCATACTCAAACCTATTACATATTTTCTGGCATGTACACATGTAAATAGTAAACACATGAAACATTTCTCTGTGGTGAAGGATAGGAATGAAGACTAATGGGAATTCATGAACATGAATGGGGATACACAGGGGAAAAGAGTCTTTGCCCAAGCCATTAAAGATATTGTAGATGGGTAGAAAGAAAAGACCTATCTTAGGGTAAAAGTAAATGCTATTAAAAAGGTATAAAGGCATAGATGGATATTGCATTGAACATAATAAATAAATTTGGGTGTGTTTGAAATCTGAAAAAGAAAGACATCAAGACTGGAAAACTTGAGTGATCTTGTGAGAGAACAACACGCATAGAGTTATAGTGGTATAGAATGGCACACATGATGAGTTATTACTATAGGCAGGTTTAAACTACTTGATTTCACTGGGATTTATTGATATTTCTTTACTGTCCTCACTCCTCTCACTATACAAATATTCTTATGCTAGCAAATTTCAACTTGTCCACATCCTTGATCTCTTCTGTGACCTAAATGTTCACATATACAACTGGCTACCTGAGTCTCCACGTGTATGTCCATTATGGTTTAGACGTGAGCTGTTCCCCCCAAAGTTAGTATGTGTGAGATAATGCAAGAAAGTTCAGAGGTGAAATGATTGGGTTATGAGAGTATTACTTAATCAGTACATTAATCCAGTTGAATGAATTAACTGGGTGGTAACCACAGTTGAGGAGGGTAAGCCTGGGAGAGATAGATCCCTTTGGAGTTTATATTTTGTCCTGGTGAGGAAAGCTCTCTTTCTCTGCTTTCTGGTGCTATGTTCCTGGCTGAGGACCATATTTCACAATACACTTTAGTATATATTATGAATCACCAGAAAAGAGGAGCTTGAATGTTGCAAACCAAAATAATAATATTGAGATGGAAATGTTCATTATTCTGATTTTGTCAGTATATATTATATGCATTTATATTTATCAGTATATATTGTATACAGGGAGATGGAAATGTTCATTAACCTCATTTTATTAATAAATATCACATAGTACTTCAATTATAATTATTATGTGTTTATAATTTTTTTAAAATGCTTAAGGTGATCGAAATGTTAACCACAATGTTTTGATCATTACACACTATTTGTATGTATTCAATGTATATAAATACATCAAATTTATGCACTCCATAAATTTGTACAACTAAAATAATTAATATAATGTTTCTTTGCTATCTTCAATAATTTCCTACTTTCCTAGATCTGATAGGGCCATCTTACAAATCTCTGTTATGAATACTGAAATCAATCCTCTTACAACTTATCTCCTGGCTGCTACTATTGCCTTCTATCAAATTATACTCATAATCCATTAGTCACATCCCCACCATTGTTAAATCTCTTATTAAGCATTTCTTTGAGCTTTACATAACACACAAATATGCAGATCTCAAATGTTTACAAGTTTAATTATTTTCACAAAACCACTGTACCTTTGTAATCAGTCCTCAATCAATAGAACATCATTTTTAAGAAGAAACCCTTCTCAGACTCTTTCCTGGACACCATTCCCACCAAACATATCTAATATCATGAACTTTATCACCATATATTAGTCTGTATGCCTGGATCTTTTTAAAAGTTGAAATTATGTATTATGTAGTTCTGTGTCATGTAATGTTTTCCCCATGTTATTGCATATGGCAATAGTTTGTTCTTTCTCATGGCTCAATAGGAATTTATATAAATATACCATATTTTTAATTCTACTGTTTATGGATATTAATGTGAATGTATGCTCAAAGAAAACCTACCTATTCATTCAACTGTTTTGTTAATTCTTTCTACAATTCAGATTGGTAGTACAGAGGCCTGAAAATTAGGGGAAATAAATTTGCTGACTCAGAAATCTGTACAGGCAACAATTAACTGTGTCAGGCACTAAGTTATAATTTTAAACTAAGACTACTAGGTGGCTTTGAACATCTGCACTCCCATCAATGTTCTTGTGGGAGACATGCTTGGGTGAGAGCCATGGTTGATTGCCTTCTCTAGAAGCTCTGCCAGGATTCGAGAAGCCACAAATTTCTCATCTCCAAGTTGCATCCTCCTAAATTCTTAATAATTACCTTTACTGGTTACAAACATTACCTATTAAAGTCATTTCACAAGGACCATCATCCAGGTTAAAGGTCCAGTGATTTACCATCCTATCAGGCCCACGGTGTTACTCAACTCTCAGATTTTATAATGGTGATTATTCTCTGTATGTGTGCCTAGACTGCATGTGTGAAATGATGAACAGTATAAAAATATCTGTACTCATTTATAGGGTCTAGGTGGTTCAGAATATTGCCAAGGCCAGGAACATACTTTTAAACATGCAACTCTCCTTCCTCTCCCTTTGTTGAATTAACTCTTACTCATACACCTCACATTCTGCATTGGCTCTGCAAATTACTTCCTGAAACTGATATGATTTACATGACCTTTTCTATCCTCCTTAATGCAGCACAGTGAATTTCTCACAACAAATTGTAACTTCCAGTTTATGTATCAAGCACTAGTATTTGATTGTAGTTTCCTAGAGTCAGAAAGTGAGGCCAGTACACAGTTCAGAACAAAGCCGACAGAGCTCAACAAGATTTCTTAAATAAAGGAATGAATACTTACTGAAAACTTAATCTGACCAACAGTCCAAAAGAAAGTGAGGTGACACTCACCTGTCTGAAAGAAGGCTATATATCAGACTTCCCAACAGTGACCCAGTCATAAACAGAGTTTGAACCATTGGTTTTAATGACTGGGATTCACAAACCAGGTCCCACTGGAAGAGAATCAAAAAAGCACATTGGAGTTTTAGAAGAATTTAAGTCTTTAAAATCTTTGCACTCCATGGAAAAACTTCCACATATGATGTATGTGATCCTCTGCTTTGTGGATCCTGCCCCGATCTCCAGCTTCACCGACAGTCACTCTCCCCTGGTCGCCCTTCCTCCACTTATTTCAGCCCTTCAAGTGCACTTGCCTCTCTCTTGCCTCATAACTTTCCAATATTCTGCACCTTTTTTTCTACATGTCTTTATTCATTTTACCTTCAGGTCACCAATTCCCTTTATTCTATTAACTTATACACATTCTTTTGCTATTACAATTTAAAACATATAAAAACACATTTTAAGAAATTTCAGATACCAAAAATTTGAAAGTTTGTTTTTTTTCTCATCATCTAAGTGACTTAGGGTCCTGCCTTTGACTTTTCTTAGCAGTCCATACTTCAATTACTAGAATATCTCTCATCCTTGGCCACACATTGAATACTTAAAGAACATAAAAAACACGAGTGCTTGCCTGTGCCCAGAGATTCTGATTTATTTGCTCAGTGTCAGTTTTTCAGCAAGTATTGAGAACCACTGACTTAGTAAAATATTTGATCACTTTTAAAATCATAGATATTCTTCACTAGATTAAATGATAATTATAGGTTAAATTCATTAACTCCAATACTATATATTCTCAACAGCATTGTAGTGTAGATAAGCAATTGCTACCTGCAGAAGGAAGGAAGAAAGTTTTAATTACAGTACACATCTGGGGACTAAATATATAAAGCAAGTCCCTTCTTGGT
The DNA here is from genome assembly GCF_045843805.1 of Urocitellus parryii. Classification (NCBI taxonomy): domain Eukaryota; kingdom Metazoa; phylum Chordata; class Mammalia; order Rodentia; family Sciuridae; genus Urocitellus; species Urocitellus parryii. Next base: position 10,480,556 of record NC_135534.1, on the reverse strand, counting down.
ATTACCTCCAAACTCTTTGATCATACAAACAATATATTTGGATGAAGCACCTTACCTCAGTTATGATGGTGGAGGGGAAATAGCTTCTGTCATATACCCAGCCATCGCCACAGGGCTCTGTGTCTGGCTCAGTTGTATTGGTGACAGTTTCATTCAGGTGAAGGAGTTGCCACTGGGGATGGATGAAGCGACGGCACTTCTCTGGTTTCAGGTTTGAGTCCAGTGGAATGGAAATCCTCAGGAGGGCATCTTGGCTGAGGGTCCCAGTGTCATTACCAGAGGAAGTGTCATTGTCCAGAATCTGAACCCAGCAGCGATGATCAGGAATTGCTGCAGTGAAGTTCTCCAGTACAAAATGAGGGTATGTTAGGAGGTTGGTGATACAAAAGAAAACTAGCTGAAAGATTTGGAATCTTCCCAGGCCTCCAGCTTGATCCAAGAGCTCATCAAAGGACATTGAGGCTGAACAGGGGATCACCTAAAGGAATAAATTTATGGAGGTCAGAAAGAGAAAATGCTTCCTTTCACCAAGACCTGTAATGTGGTGTTGATCCCCATTCAGTTTTCTCCTTGAGGGGTTCTGTCTCACTGCTGCAAAATAATGGAAAGATCTCCTCAGAGTCTTTGGGTTTAGATAGGGAGACAAATTCAGTAAAGTTACAGAAATATTTGGCAAAGAGAATTCTACTTGCTGACAACTGAACCTGCTTAAAAGATTACTCTGTGAATGATTCTGATCTTTGAGCTTTCTGAGAAGTCAACAGTGGACTTTCAGTGGGTGTAATCTCCACATGACCCTAAATATAGCTTTCCATGATCTGTCCTTTTTAGAAAAGGAATACTGAAATCTCAAATTGTAAACATGTTTATGATATTAATGTATAAACAGAGCATTGCTTTTTCTTGGTTAGAACTGAATTTTTGCTAAGTTACTGAAAAATATCTTTGGTTGAAATGAAGGAAAGTAGAATATTGAATGTAAATGCTAACTGTGGGTATCTGAGATTCTGATTCAGTTTAAATAGTGACAGTGATTTCGAAGTTTTTGAAATAGGGAAATAAGAATAAGGTGCAGGGAGGAAGGAAACAGTACTTTTATGCCATAGTTTATTTAATCAGATTTATTGATTCATTCAAATAGCATTTTGGGCTAACTTTTAGACCTGGGCTCCCAGGTGGTGGTGGTGGTGGGGTGGACTCAAGTCTACTGGCTCCTATGAAGGTTGGCAAGGCCGATCCGGGCAAGGCCTGAGCTTTGGTGGGGGGTCTGCCAGTGGGTGGAGGTGGTCCTGGGTTGGGCATGAGCTTTGGTGGGGCTCTGCCAGTGTCGGGATGGACTCAGACCTACCCTGGGCCCTGGTTCCTGTGCAGGTTGGTGAGGCAAATCTGGCTTGAGTGTACCATTCTTGCCAGCATTTATTATTATTTGCATTCTTGATGATTGTCATTATAAATTGAGTAAAATAAAATTTCAATGTTGCTTTGATTTCCATTCTCCTTTTTGCAAGAGATGTTGAACATTTTTTTTCATGTATTTGTTGGCCTTTTATATTTCTTCTTTTGAAAAACATGTGTTTAGTTCTTTTGTACACTTATTGATTGGGATTTTTCCTTTGTGATAAGTTTTTTGAGTTCTTTATATATTTTGGACATTAATCCCTGGTCTGAGGAGTAGCTGGCAAACATTGTCTCCCATTCTGTAGGCTCTCTTTTTATGCTCTTAATTGTTCCTTTTGTTTGCATAAGTTTTTAATTTGATGCTATCCTACTTATTGATTCTTGGATTTATTTTTTGAGCCTTAGAGGTTTTGTCAAGGAAATTGGTGCCTGCTTCAGTATAGGAGTGTTGACTTTATATTTTCCTCTAGCAGTTGCAGTGTCTGGTCTAATTCCTAGGCATCTGATACACTTTGAGTTGACTTTTGTCAGGGTGAAAAGTAGGAATCTAGTTTCACTATTCTACATATAGATATCCAGTTTCCCCAGCAGTATTTGTTGAAAAGATCATCATTTCTTTAACCTATGTTTTTTGCACCTTTTTGAGTATCAGATGACTGTATATCTTTGTGGTTTTGGTTTTATATCTTCTATTCTGTTCTATTGTATTTTTTGTTAACTTTTTTTGCTAATGTGACTAAAAGACCTGACAAGAACAATTTTATAAGAGGAAATTTTGTGTTTTTGGGGCGGGGAGCTCAACATCATGGTGGAAAAGTGTGGTAGAGGGAAGCAGCTCATATGATAATCAGGAAGCAGAGAGAGACTCCACTTGCCAGATACAAAATATATACCCCAAAGACACACCCCCAATGACCCACCTCCTGGAGCCACACCCTACCTGCTCCAGTTTGCTTTTATTGTTTCACACATGAGTTTTTTGGGGACACCTAATATCTAAATTATGCCATTCTATCCCTGGCCCTCAAAAGCTCATTCTTATCTCACAGTGTAAAATACATTTAGTCTATTTCTAAGAGTCTCCACAGTCACAAAAGTTGAAGAGTTCCCAAAAGTCCAAGTCCAAAATCTCTTGATATTCAGGACAAACTTGCATTACGAGCTCCTGTAAAAATCAAAAGTGATGTATAAGTATCCAATATATAAATGTACAGAGAATTCAGCATGACTGAAATTTTGCTTAGCAAACAAGTTCTGTAGTTCCACACCTGGCATCTGGGGCACATGGCATGATGTTCTGTCCAAAGGGCTTGTTCAGTTCTGCTCTTGTGGCCTTGTTGGTTGCAGCCCAAGTGGCCTTTCTGTTGGTTTGACTCACCTTGATTGCTGCAGGCTTCTTCAGTGGATGTTTCATGGTATTGACATTTCTTATATTTGAGGGTGTCCATTGCAGCTTTGGCTTCCTTTTTATATCTCTATGCATTGCATGCAGTGGGTGTCTGGAGGGACTCTGACCCTGCTCAAAATTTTCCTTCCACCCATACCTTTCTTTGAAATCTTGATGGAAGCCTCCATGACTCCTGAACTCCAGTCTGTTGCATTTCTGCAGAACACGGTGATGGACACCAAGGTCTGCCACCATCTTGAGCAGTAGTCAAGCCTTCAGGGACCCTGGCTGGAGCAGCCTATGAGTGCCTGAGTAGCTAAGCATGTTGAAAAAACTTCCTAGGCCTCCTTTTTCAAGAAAGGCACCCCACTGATCTCTCCTCAAGAGAATTTTTACTTTTACTTCCTTGAGTCTGAGATGGATATGACCTTGCCAATTTCTGAGATGTCCTCAAGCCGTCTTTCTTATTGTCTCTGGAAGTAGTCTAGCATTTCTTTAGTGGATATAATGTCTTCAACAACGGCAACTTTCTTAGGCCATTTTACCCCTGCCTTTAAAGTTCAAGGTTTTCAAATCTTTCTGTTCTGCTTTCTGATCCTGACTATCACAATAATTTTATCTAAAAACTTCCAGTTACATCCATGCCATTTCCTGAATACTATGCTGCCTAGACATTTCTTCCACCAGCTAAAGGAATCCTCGCTTTTAAAATCAGCCTAATAGTCTCAGGACATGAGCAAAATGCAGACAACTTCTCAGCCAGAACATAACACAAATGGCCTCTATTCCAAACTCCCATAAAGTCTTCTTTTTCTGAACCCTCTTAAGCCTTGTCTTTACTGTCAATGGTCCTATTGACATTCTGGTCATCTGAACTCTCACTAGAATTAGCCATTAATCTCTGCTTACAACAATCTAAAACAGTTCCTGCTTGCAATGCTAAACATCTCAAAATTCTTCCCTTAAATTCCAAAAAGGTCCAAAAGCTTCTGAACCACATGGTCACAGCAAAGACCCCACTTCTCAGTACCAAATTCTGTGTTATTCAGCTAAAGACCTGACAAGAACAATTTTGAAAGAGAAAAAGTTTTTTTGGGGGCTTACAGTTTCAGAGGTCTCAATCCAAAGACAGCAGGCTCCATTCCTCAGGGTTCAAAGTCAGGGAGAATATCATGGTAAAAGAGAGTGGTGGAAGTAAATAGATCACATGATAATAAGAAAGCAGAGAGACTCCACTTGCCAGATACACAATATATACCCCCAAAGCATGCCTCCCAATGACACACCTCCTCCAGACACACTCCATCCAGCTTCAAATTCCACTCAGTAATCCCATTAGGATATTAATTCACTGACTATGTAAAGGCTCTCAATATACAATCATTTTTCCTCTAAACATTGTTGCATTATCTCACAATGAGCTTTGGGGAGCCAATAATATCTAAACCATACCAATTGGTCTTCTTGCCTGTTTTTTTATGCCAATATCTCTTCATAATAAAAACTCTCAACAAAGTAGGTATATCTTGAACTTACCCCAACATAATAAGGTCCATGTGTACAAACCAACTACTCAGATCAGACTGAATTAGAAAAAGTTTAAACTTTTTCTCTAAGACATGAAGAATTAAAAGGCTGTCCAATTCCAACACTTTTATTTAACATAGTATTCAAATTTATAGTCATAAAATAAAGAGCATATAGATTGGAAAGAAAAATTCAAAATGTGCCTGTTTATAAGAACGTAAACTAATATATAGCAAAACCTAAAGTCTCCACCAAAAGACTCTTAGAACTGATAACCCAATTTTGTGTTTTGTTTTGTTTTGGTACTGGGGATGGAACCCAGGGGCACTTAACCACTAAGCTGCAAACTCAGACTGTTTTTATTTAAAATTTTATTTTGAGACAGGGTTTCACTAAGTTGATTAGGGCTTTGCTAAGTTGCTGGGACTGGCTTTGAACTTGTGATCCTACTGACTCAGCCTCCCAAGTTGCTTGTGATAAAGCAGTTCTGTAAAGTGACATTATTTTATACACACACACACACACACACACACAGTGGTGACAGAGAATGGGAAAGCAGTGACTGAGACTGGGGGTCTCTGATGACCTCATGGCTGGGGCATGCCTGATTTCTGGGAATGTTTCTGTGCCAGAACATAGGATGCCCAGTTGCTATGGTAATAGCCTGCCTAAGGAGGATTTGTGCAAGAGTCTTGTCAGCTTCAACCTTGATCTTAGGCACATATTTCCCTGGGAATAGATGAATTCTCATGCCATATAACCACAATGTTTCACTAACTCTGCCACTCCTGAGCCTGCCTGTTTAACAGTAACTGTAAACAATGGGCCTTCTTGAGTGCTACACAAATCTTCTAACATTGCACATTGCAACTGTGGATTACAATTATGGACAAGCTGTATAGATGTTTCTAGTTCTGTAACATTTCTGAATACAAAAAATAATGCCTGCATAGTCTTTAACCTGATAAGGAGACATATATAAATAAAGATTGCTTGTGTAAGTCTTGAGATCTGCTTCTCCATCAGAGAGCAGCACTCCACCTAACCCCAGATTTATCTTCAGAATCTGCATCTTTATTTTTGTAATTGCTCTTTGCCCCTTGCCAGATCCATGAGTTTTAGTATACTGCAGCATATAAAACCAGTGACATTTCTATATGCCAATAGCAAACTCTCTGAAAATGAAATTAAAAAAATAATCTCTTATTATAATTTTTTTGTAGCTATTATAATAATTTTTATAGCTATTATAATAGCTACAAAACACAAAACAGGAATAAATTCAACCAAAAAATCTCTACAGTGAAAACTATTCAAAAATGAATAAATGAAATGAACCAGATGTACACACTTGGCAATCTCAGCTACTCAGAAGTCCGAGGCAGGCTGATTGCAAACTCAAGGCCAGTGTCAGCACTTGAGCAAGACCCTGCTTCAAATGCAAAAGATTTGGGAATGTAGCTCAGTTGTATGGTAACTGTCTAGCATGCACAATAAGTTGAATCCCCAGTGCTAGAAAAAAAAAGAAAAAGATAAATGGGGGTGGGGAGAGAGAGAGAGAGAGAGAGAGAGAGAGAGAGAGAGAGAGAGAGAAGAAGAAGAAGAAGAAGAAGAAGAAGAAGAAGAAGAAGAAGAAGAAGAAGAAGAGGAGGAGGAGAAAGAAATTAAAGAGGACACATACAAACACACAAATGAAAAACAAGTTCCTTGTTATGAATTAGAAGAATGATATTGTTAAAATATTCATATTATTCTAAAATACATTAATTCCATCTCAGCAGCTTCCACAGTCTTACCTAGTTCTGGAATCAACTCCTAAATCTGACATTCAAAGTCCCCACTAAAAATCAATTACATGAGATGTGTGTAAGATACAAATCCTGAGGCAAATAAGTCTTCAGTTGTGAACTTGTATAACCAAACAAGTCATGTGCTTCCAAAATACCACAATGGAACTGGCATAGGACACACATTCCATTCCAAAGGGAAGAAATTGGAAAAACAAAAGGGCTACATGTTCCCCTGTAGTACAAAAAGCAGTGAGTTCAGTCCATGAGATCTGAAGTTTTGAGAACAATTCTCATTGACTTGATGTTTTCTGTCCTCTAGGTTCATTGGAATGGTAGTGTCACCACAGGTTAGCTCTGCAGGTTGCCTCAGGCACTTTCTGGCAAGTCTCCACCCCCAAACTTCTCTTGGTCTTGGATTATGTCTTGGTAGCTCCAGACATATTTGTCCTTGGAAATGGATGAGACATCCATATCCCCATTGCAAGTACTCTTTGAATTGGAGATAGTGTGACATGGATACTGTCAAAGTTTACTGCGTATGTCCTCTAGAATGATGATCACTGTAACTTCTGCTGCACTGGATCCATTTGAATTGCACCCAGAAGCATGGTAACAGAGTGAAGGAAGTGCAGGCTGTGATGTGTGGTGGTGCTACACAGAATGCAGCAGTCACTTGTGGCTTCTCCGTTCTGTTCTGTGAGGCCCTTGCACTCTGGGCCTATGATGAGAATGTCAGATCTGATTTCTGAATTTTCTCAGGAGTTATTCCATTGTTCTGAAGGATAGCACATGGGTTTATTGATAATGTTACCCCACCCTAATCTTATACTGCCTACAATACCCAGCCGAATTCCTACCTCCCCAAATTTACTTACCTTACATGGCCTGTTAATCTTATCAAATATTTATTTTGCCACACCATTTGTATTCTCTCTTGAGTTGTCTATCTCAGAAAGAAAAAAAGAAAGGAACCACTAAAGAAGCATAAATGGGGGCTGGGGTTGTGGCTCAGTGGTAAATTGCTCACCTAGCATGTGTGAGGCCCTGGGTTCAATCCTTAGCACCACATAAAAATAAATAAAAAATAAAGGTGTTTATTCCAACTACAACTAAAAAATAAACATTAAAAAAGACGCATAAATAGGTGACCCCCAAATTTCTACCCCTTTCCAGGAAGGACACAAATATTTCTCTTCTTTATTAGCCAATCCTTTCTCCTTGTTCATTTACTTTGATGTTCAGGTGTTGAAAAGTTGATCCAGAAGCTTATTTTCCACATCTCCTATTTTGGCTAAGAACAAAAACCTGCTTTTCTGCTTAGTTGACACTTAGTATTATTTGTTCCATAATTCCAAGAAGGAAAAAGACCCAGTCTGGGGTTAAAATTTGGTAACAGATTTGGTTTCAAGATGATACATCATATGATCAACAAGATATTTCTGCTATGAGACCAACCCCCACTCCCCCAGGCCTCAGGGTGCCATCTGGAAAATTGAAAGACATCATAACAAACCCAGGGCACCTGACAGTGATTTGGAAGCCAGTGACACTATAAGAGCCTTCTTTCAACTTTTCTGACCTCAGGATACGAGCTTGGTTTCATATATTTCTGGTTATCATGTTTATCTACATATTCTGTTTTAAATGTGGTGTTTTCTTTTTGCTCTATTCAGGAAACTTTCTTAATCTATATGTATTAATCTTTTTTTTGTCACTGTGACCAAAATATCCAACAAGAAAAACTTAGAGGTTAATTTTATTTTGGCTCATAGTTTCAGAGGTCTCAGTTCACAGTCAGCTGACTCAGTTGCTCTGGGTCGTGATGAAGCAGAACATCATGGAGTAAGGGTATGGCAGAGGAAAGCTGTTCAGCTCATGGCAGCCAGGAAGGAGAGAAGGAGAGGGAGAGAGGAAGAGAGAGAGATGTTAGAGCCAAGGACACAATGTCATTCCCCACTTCCTTACTTCCTCCAGCCATGCCTCACCTGCCTACAATCAGCATCAACATCTGTTTTAATTTTAATCCATCAAATGAATTAATCTACTGAGTAGGTTATACTCCCATAATCTAATCATTTCACCTCTGAGCCTGGCTACATTCTCCATCATATGAGCTCTTTAGGGGACACCCAATATCTAAGCCACAATACTATCTGATCCTCCAGATCAGCTTTCCTGTGCACTGTTTTCCACAACTTATATACTTCAAAATCATTTCTCCTCTTTTACTGATTCTACTCTCTCTTTTTGCCCAGGCTCTATCTTTGTCCCTTTTATGAAGGACCTTAGTTCCCTGAGGGGAAGAATCTGGGAGACTCCTTTTGCCTGTATCTGCTTGCTCTGACCTTAATTGCAGTACTCTGGAAAAGAAGGGAAGGAGTGAGTTTTTATATAGTTTGGTGAAAAAAAATGGGATATTCTAACCCAAAAGAAAGAAAACCTTGTTACAATGCTTAAAAGTATGCTGAAATTGTGGGGGAACTCCATAAAGAAGGTGCAGCTGACACAGTTTTTAGAACTTGTTATTGAAATGGGAGGAAGGAAGCACGGGTTTAAAAATCTGGGAGAGACTTGGTAAAGAGGTGCTTATTAGGAATGTGGCCAAAGATTTAGACAAGATTTCTGTGGAAATTCTCCTTTATGGTCTTTAATATGAGATTGTCTCAATCCATCTCAGGACAGCATAAATTGGTCAGCTTCGGATCTGATTTTTGCCTTTAAGAATACAGTTAATGGTTTTAAACACCTAACAAAAAAGTCTTCAGCCAATCACACCTCTCCCTCCCTCATCAGATCTATCTAAATTTTTAAAGTTAGCACCACTTCAGCAGGGTCCCTTGACTATAAGGTCAGCAGGAGAGAACATTGGAGATTTCAGTTATTTCTTTGAATGAGCTGATTGGAACAATCCTAAACAGCTACTTAGATCATATGAAGCATTCCTTTTAAATGTCTTAAGGAGCTTAAGTCTGCCTGATCTATGTGTGGGCAAGGTTCTCTTTGTTCAGAGTTTGTTAGAAACTCTTACTAATGAAGTCTTACTGACTAATTATTGGATTATGCTGGCTAAAGCTTGTCTTTCAGGTGGTATTTAATGTAGAAATCTAATTGGATGGAGTTTAGTGAGGAACACATGAAAGAAATCGAGCTCATGGGGATTGATGTTACTCTGGAGATGTTCACTGGAATTGGACAATTTGCTGATTTATGGCATCAGTTAAATTTTGGTTTACAAACCTGTTTTCAAATAAGTATGTGTATGCTAAAAGGGCATGAAGAGAGTTGCCTATTAAGGGAGAGAAAAATGAATATCTCTCAGATCTGCAAAGGACCTGATGAGCTTTACACAGATTTTGTTCCTTGATTATACCAATCTGTAAATCACTTAATAGAAGACCCTGATGCTGATGAATTATTAGTTAAATAGTTGGCTTTTGAAAATGCTGATAAGACCTGCCAAGGGGCAGTCTACCCTCATAGAAAGAAAGGGACAGTCTCATGTTTTATCCACCTCTGTGCAGATATAAAAATTACAAATTCTCAAAGCATGGTAATGGCTGTAGCATTGAAAGAAAAATTTCAGTCTCCCTGGAAGACTAAAAATTCCAAAAGGGAGTGTTTAAACTCTGGCAAGGTTGGAGAGGAGGCCAGAGATTGCAGGCAAAAGCCAGGATAAGGAAATAAACCAGGGCTGAGTCTGCATTGTTGTGGTGGCAAGAATTGGGTCAGTGAATGCAAATTACAGTCAGATGTGAAAGGAGGATCTTTGATCCTTCAGTTGGGAAATGGGAAAAGGGGCCTACCCAGGGCCCCTCAGACAATGGGGTATCATTTCAGAGCTGCCATACATTACAGCCCAGCCTCATGTCTCTCCATCTGAGACCTTTACAGGGCCACAAGTGGGAGCATGGCATTGGACCTCTGTTCCATCACCAAATATGTGTATTAACTTGGAGATGGGGCCTCAGGCCATTCCTATGGGAATTTGTGGCCCTTTGCCCTCTGGCACAGTGGGACTTATATTGGGAAAAAGTAGTTTGACTATGAAAGGATTTCAAGTTGATCAATTCAGATTTTACCAGAGAGATAAAATTATAACTCAAATAGTTCCATTGTTCAAGTACATCCAGAGATTATTACCATAGCTCAAATTCTTCTTTTGCCTTATTATTCAAATTAATAGCTAATTTACACTAATGTAAAGCACTTATAAACAGATGGGTGTAAAGGTAAAGAAAAAATTTTACCAGATAAACCAAGAGGTGATAAAGATCTGGGTTGTCAGACAGGGCATACTGGACTCAATTGGTTAAGCAAGAGCAGTCCCATCTGGATTTTAAAATAAATTGAATGATAATTAAGGGTGTGATTGATACAGGATCAGATATGTCTGTTATTTTCACAAGGCCTTGACCTAAAAGATGGTATTACACAGGGCCCCTGCTGACTTAGAAGGTAGGGTCATATTTCTAAACCTGCAGATAGTGCTCAGTATCTTTAATGGCAGGATGCTGAAGGTAACAAAGGCTCTTTCAAACCTTATATCCTTGAGATATATCCTCCAGTAAATTTATGGAGCTGTGATGTAGTAAGCAGCATGGGATTTTTACTGATGTGTCCTACCACAGTGGTTACTTCTCAAATGCTTAATCAAGGATCTAGCCCCATTAGGGGGTTGGGAAAAAAACCAACAAGGAAGTTATTTACCTGTGGCACAATCCTTTTGACAAGGATGATATGGATTGGAGTATTTACCTAATCCATCTTTTTGGTAGGGACATTGATTTTTTTCTCTGTCCCAGAAAACAGCAGAAAAAATTAGTTGGCTGTCAGATGATTGTGTCTGGGTTGATCAATGGCCCCTTATAAGGGTGAAACTTCAAGTGGTTCATATGCTAATGCAAGAACAGCTTCAAGTTGGTCATATTAAACCTACTTTTAGCCCATGAAATACTCATTTTTGTAATAAAGAAAAAAATCTGCTAAATGAAGATTGTTACAAGATCTCAGAAAAATTAATTGGACAATGGAGTTAATGGGTGCTTTGCAGCCTGCACTTTTTTTTATCCTGCAATTATTTTTTTTAATTGTCATTTAATAATTATAGACTTAAAAGGTTGTTTTTTCACCATACCTTTACCCCCAGCCATTTGTAAGTGCTTTGCATTAGTGTTCCAGTTATTAATTTTAAGTAGCCAGTTAAAAGATATTGTTGGAAGGTTTTGCCACAGGGAATGGCCAATAGTACTACTTTATGTCAGACTTCTGTAGCTCAAGACATTGCTCCAGTGAAAGAGTAATATTATTAATATTATTATTAATATGAATGACATACTTTTGGCACATCCTAATTCAGATATGCTTTTAAAAAATGTTTGCTCACTTAGAAACCTCACTTATCACAGAGAGTTTATGCATAGCAACTGAAAAAGTACAAAAGGCTACTCCTTTTGAGTATTTAGGCAGCTTAATTGAAGGATGCATGATTCATTCACAGAATTTACAAATCAGAACTGATGTTTTACATAACCTTAATGCTTTTCAAAATTTGTTTGGGGACATCAATTGCCTGAGGGCCAGTCTAAAATTATCCACTGTAGATTTATTACCTTTGTGGCACTATTTTCAGTGCAACAACAACAACAAAAAAATTGGCTTTTGTAATCTTCAAATTCTTGGCAAGTAGCTTTTGATAATTTTCCTGGCCAAGTAGAAAATCATTATCTTCATGATAAGATTATTTAATTGGCTACTTTAGCCTTATTTATTTATTTTTACCATATGATTTATTTATTTTTTTTAGTCATACATGACAGCAGAATGTGTTTTGACGTATAATACATACATGGAATGTACATACATCAATCATATTGTCTATTCTATTCTGTTGCCCTTTCTATCCTCCCTACTCCTCCCCTCCTCTCCCATCACTTCTCTCTATACAATCTAATGTGACACACTTTTTTTTTCTTTTTCTCATTACAACATCATATATGTATTCTGTATAACAATGAGGGTCTCCTTCCATCTTCCGTGCAACTCCCCTTCTCCCTCTTTTCCCCTCCCACCTCTCTTCCCTATTTAATGGTAGTCTTCCTTTCATGCTCTTCCTCCCTATCCCATTTTGAGTCACCCCCCCTTATATCCGAGAAGACATTTGGCATTTGTTTTTTAGGGACTGGCTAACTTCACTTATCATAATCTACTCTAATGCCATCCATTTGCCTGCAAATGCCATGATCTTGTTATTTTTTAGTGATGAGTAATATTTCATTGTGTATAAATGCCACATTTTTAATCCATTCATCTATTGAAGGACATCTAGGTTGGTTCCACATTCTAGCTATTGTGAATTGTGCTGCTATAAACATTGATGTGGCTGTGTTCCTGTAGTATGCTCTTTTTAGGTCTTTTGGGTATAGTCTGAGAAGGGGAATAGCTGGGTCAAATGGTAGTTCCATTCCAAGCTTTCCAAGGAATCTTCATACTGCTTTCCAAATTGGCTGCACCAATTTGCAGTCCCACCAGCAATGTATGAGTGTACCTTTTTCCCCACATCCTCGCCAGCACTTATTGTTGTTTGACTTCATAATGGCTGCCATTCTTATTGGAGTGAGATGGTATCTTAGATAGTTTAATTTGCATTTCTCTGATTGCTAGAGATGGTGAGCATTTTTTCATGTATTGTTGATTCATTGTATATCCTCTTCTGAGAAGTTTCTGTTCAAGTCCTTGGCCCATTTGTTGATTGGGTTATTTGCTTTTTTGTTGTTTAACTTTTTGAGTTCTTTGTATACTCTAGAGCTCTATCTGATGTTTGAGGGGTAAAAATTTGTTCCTAGGATGTAGGCTCCCTATTCACCTCACATATTATTTCTCTTGCTGAGAAAAACCTTTTAGTTTGAATTCGTCCCATTTATTGATTCTTGGTTTTAACTCTTGTGCTATGGGTGTCTTATTAAGAAATTTGGGGCCTGCCCCCACGTGATGGAGATTAGGGCCAACTTTATCTTCTATTAGACGCAGAGTCTCTGGTCTGATTCCTAGCTCCTTGATCCATTTTGAGTTGACTTTTGTGCATGGTGAGAGAAAGGGATTCAATTTCATTTTGTTGCATATGGATTTCCAGTTTTCCCAGCACCATTTGTTGAAGATGCTATCCTTTCTCCATTGCATGGTTTTAGCACCTTTGTCTAATATAAGGTAGTTGTAATTTTGTGGATTGTCTCTGTGTCCTCTATTTTGTACTACTGGTCTATCAGCCTGTTTTGGTGCCAGTACCATGCTGTTTTTGTTACTATTGCTCTATAGTACAGTTTAAAATCTAGAATCACGATACCACCAATTTAATTCTTTCTGCTTAGAATTATGTTAGCTATTCTGGGTCTCTTGTTTTTCCAGATGAATTTCATGATTGCTTTTTCTATTTCTGCAAGAAATGTCATTGGGATTTTGATGGGAATTGCATTGAATCTGTAAAGTGCTTTTGGTAATATGGCCATCTTAATAATATTAATTTTACCAATCCATGAGCAAGATAAATCCTTCCATCTTCTAAGGTCTTCTTCTATTTCTTTCTTCAGGGTTCTGTGGTTTTCATTATATAGCTCTTTCACCTCTTTTGTTAAGTTGATTCCCAGGTATTTTATTATTTTTTTGAGATATTGTGAATGGAGTAGTTGTCCTCATTTCCATTTCAGAGAATTTGTCACTGATATACAGGAATGCCTTTGATTTATTGGTATTGATTTTAATATCCTGCCACTTTGCTGAATTCATTTACTAGTTCTAGAAGTTTCTTGGTTGAATTTTTTGGATCTGTTAGTATAGGATCATGTCATCAGCAAATAGTGCTAATTTAAGTTCTTCTTTTCCTATATTTATGCCTTTAATTTCTTTTATCTGACTAATTGTTCTGGCTAGTGTTTCAAGAACTATGTTGAATAGAAGCCGTGAGAGAGGGCATCCATGTTGTGTTCCAGATTTTAAAGGGAATGCCTTCAATTTTTCTCCATTTAGAATGATTCTGGCCTGAGACTTAGTGTATATAGCTTTTACTATGTTGAGGTGATTTCCTGTTATCCCTAATTTTTCTAGAGTTTTGAACATAAAAGGATGCTGTATTTTGTCGAATGCTTTTTCAGCATTTATCGAGATGATCATATGGTTCTTATCTTTAAGTCTATTGATATGGTGAATTACATTTATTGATTTCCGTATATTGAACCAGCCTTGCATCCCAGGGATGAATCCCACTTGGTCATATACATATCTTTTTGATATGTTTTTGTATCCGATTTGCCAGAATTTTATTGAGGATTTTTGCATCTAAATTCATTAGGGATATTGGTCTGAAGTTTTCTTTCTTTGAAGTGTCTTTATCTGGTTTTGGAATCAGGGTGATGTTGGCCTCATAGAATGAATTTGGAAGTACTCCTTCTTTTTCTATCTCCTGAAATAGATTGTAGAGTATTGGTATTAGTTTTTCTTTATAGTTCTTGTAAAACTCTGCTGTATATGCGTCCAGTCCTGGGCTTTTCTTGGTTGGTAGTCTTTTGATGGCTTCTTCTATTTCCTCACTTGATATTGGTCTATTTAGGTTGTTTATATCATCCTGACTCAATCTGGGTAGCTCATATGCCTTAAGGAATTTATTGATGCCTTCACTATCCTCTATCTTATTAGAGTATAGGGTTTCAAAATAATTTCTAATTATCTTCTGTATTTCTGAAGTGTCTGTTGTGATGTTGCCTTTTTCATTCCATAAGCTAATAATTTGGGTTCTTTCTCTTCTTCATTAGTGTGGCTAGTGGTCTATCAATCTTATTTATTTTTTCAAAGAACCAACTTTTAGTTTTGTTAATTTTTTCAATTGTTTCTTTTGTTTCAATTTCATTGATTTCAGTTCTGATTTTAATTATTTCTTGCCTTCTACTGTATTTGCTGCTGATTTGTTCTTCTTTTTCTAAGGCTTTGAAGTGTAGTGTGAGTTCATTTATTTGTTGGCTTTTCCTTCTTTTAAGGAATGAACTCCATGAAATGAATTTTCCTCTTAGTACTGCTTTCATAGTGTCCTGGAGATTTCGATATTTTGTGTCTGTGTTTTCATTTACCTCTAAGAATTTTTTTATTTCCTCTTTGATGTCTTCTGTAACCCTTTGTTCATTCAGTAGCATATTGTTTATTCTCCATGTGATGTAGGAATTTTTCTTATTTTATTATTGATTTCCAATTTCATTCCATTATGATCAGATAAAATGCATGGTAGTGTCTCTACTCCTTTGTAGTTGCTAAGATTTGCCCTGTGACATAATATATGGTCTATTTTTGAGAGGATCCATGTGCTGCTGAGAAGAAAGTGTATTTGCTTGATGTTGGGTGGTATATTCTGTATATATCAATTAAGTCTAAGTTATTAATTGTATTATTGAGCTCTATGGTTTCTTTATTCAACTTTTGTTTGGAAGATCTGTCCAGTGGTGAGAGAGGTGTGTTAAAATCTCCCATGATTATTGTGTTGTGGTCTATTTGACTCTTGAACTTGAGAAGAGTTTGTTTGATGAACATAGCTGCACCATTGTTTGGGGCATATATATTAATGATAATTAAGTCTTGTTGGTGTATGGTTCCCTTGAGCAGTATGTAGTGTCCTTGTTTATCCATTTTGATTAACTTTGGCTTGAAGTCTATTTTATTTGATACAAGTATGGACACCCTGCTTGCTTCCGAGGTCCATATGAGTGGTATGATTCTTCCTAACCTTTCACCTTCAGTCTGTGTATGTCTTTTCCTATCAGATGAGTCTCCTGTAGGCAGCATATTGTTGGATCTTTTTTAAAAATCCAGTCAACTAGCCTATGTCTTTTGATTGGTGCATTTAATCCATTAATATTTAGGGTTACTATTGAGATATGGTTTGTACTTCCAGTCATATTTGGTTATTTATGTTACTTAACATGGTTTGTTTTTCCTCTTTGATTAGTTTTCCCTTTACTGTACTACCTCCTGCTGTTAGTTTTAATTGTTATTTTTCATTTCCTCTTCCTGTAATGTTTTGCCAAGGATGTTTTGAAGAGCTGGTTTTCTAGCTGCAAATTCTTTTAACTTTTGTTTATCGTGGAAGATTTTTATTTCATCTTCAATCCTGAAGCTTAATTTCGCTGGATACATGATTCTTGTTTGGAACCCTTTTTCTTTCAGCGTTTGAAATATGTTGTTTCAGGATCTTCTAGCTTTCAGAGTCTGTGTTGAAAGATCAGCCATTATTCTGATTGGTTTACCCCTAAATGTAATCTGCTTCCTCTCTCTTGTGGCTTTTAAGATTTTCTCCTTATTCTGTATGTTGGTCATCTTCATTATTATGTGTCTTGGTGTGGATCTCTTATGATTTTGTATATTTGGCATCCTGTAGGCTTATAGTATTTGAATTTCTTTTTCATTCTTTAAGTCTGGGAAGTTTTCTAATATTATTTCATTGAATAGATTGCTCATTCCTTTGGTTTGGACCTCTATACCTTCCTGTATCCCAATGACTCTTAAGTTTGTTCTTTTTATATTATCCCATAATTCTTGATTTCTTAACATTCTTGCTGAGCTGTCTATGTTCTTTTCAAGTTGAAAAACTTTGTCTTCGTTGTCTGATGTTCTATCTTCTAAGTGTTTTACTCTGCTGGCAATACTCTCATTTGAGTTTTTAATTTGGTTTATTGTTTCCTGCATTTCCAGGATTTTTTTTTTAATATCCTCTATCTCCCCGTAGAGTTGATCTTTTGCTTCTTGGATTTGTTTATGTAATTCATTGTCAAAGTGATCTTTCATTGTCTGATTTTGCTGTCTAATGTCTTCCTTGAGACTCCAGATCATCTGAAGCATGTATATCCTGAACTCTTTATCTGACATTCCATCTGCTGCAGATATTACCTCATCTAATGTTGAATTGATCTGCATTGTTTGTGGTCCTTTATTTCGTTGTCTTTTCATACTGCTCACGTTTCTTTCTAGCTTTGTGAAACTGTTGTTAATGGTTTTCCCCTTATATATTTATATTGTTCTTGTATAGCTCCAAAATCCCTCTTTTGCGGAGAAAGACAATGTTAACAGTTCCCAATATCAACAGTACTTCATCTAAGCACAAGTTTTTATTATTTATACATTTATAGTTAGAATCTAAGTCTACAGATATTGGTTTTAATTATTATTTTAAAATATAGTCATTAGTTTCATAAAAGGCATACCATATCTGGTGGGATATAGAAAACTGAATTTCAGACGAAGGATGTTATACTTAGAGGGAAAGGAGTGAGGGTATGAGGTTAAACTAACTTAGCAACTTTGGAGAACTCTAACCAATAGACTTTATGGAAGAATTTATAGACTCAACCTCCTATTTGTATTTATATAGCTACCGTATATATAGATAGTACAAGTTAGGGGTTGAAAGTGGGATAGAGGGAATACAAATGAAGAAAAGAAAAAAAACAAGGTAGAAAAGAGAAAAAAGAGAGAATGAAAAAGAAAGTAAGAAAGAAATAAGGAAAAAATGGGGGGAAGGTGGGGCATATGCAATTCCTCTATATTATGTTATTTTGGTGATTCGGTTTTCATGCACAGTTCTTGGATTCACATATGTTGAGGTTGTGAAAGAGAAAGAAGAAAAGAGAGAAAGAGAAAAAAAAGTCTCTCAGAACTCTGTTTTCCTTTCTTCCAGTAGGTGGCATTGTATATTCCTAGCTTGAGCCTCTGTGTTCAGGGTGGTGGATATAGCCAGTGTGAAAGGATATGAGCTTCCACCTGTATCCTCCCTACTCTAGTCTCTGAGGTGGAAACTAGGTGCCTGTTTAGTTGTTGCTTTGCATTGATAGCTACACTCCCCAAAAGCTTGTGGGAAATATTCTGAGTTATCGCAGCTAAGGGTGTGGGAGTTGGAAACCAGGTACGTGGATCACCTGCAGAACCATGCTGGTAGCCATGCCCCCTTTGATGGGATTTAAGGGTTGATGGGCTTCCTCTGGACTAGTGCGGGGCAGGGTCGAGCTTCCTCTTCCTGTCTGGCTTGGCGCCGGGCCTCCTCCTCTGGCCTCGCCTTATTTATTTTCCAAAGATTTTATGTACTCAGCCAGTAGCTGGGGCAATCAGTGTTTACTTGCTGGCTCCAGCTCAGGGAAAGCTCCTTTCTATAGCCATGCTCATTGTAAAGTGGTGCAGACTCCCTATACTTCTGCATAGCAAGCAGAGATTCAAGCTCTTATTTGTGCCTTACTTCATTTTTCTAATGAGCCAATTAATATCTTCAGTGAAAGTGTCCATACAGTAAGAGTTTAATTCTGATTTTATCATCGTGATGAAGATATGTTTGGTAGACAAAATTAACTGATTTTGTTCAAGTAAATTTTTGAGTGAATAAAAGAATGTTAAGGGCTTATCTCTAATTATTTTTTATGGGTGACTAGATAAATATGAGTTCAGTTAATAAAGACATCAAGAAAATGAAGCAATAATAAGGTCCAGGGCCGGAAAAGAAGATAAAATCATTGATACTCTTGAAATATTCTAAATATATATTTTTTATTAATTTAAAATCTATTTTAATTAATTATACATGACAGTGGAATGAACTTTGATGTATCATGTATAATGGGGTATAATTTCTCATTCTTCCGGATATATATCCCACCAGTCATACAGTTACAAATGCACATAGGGTAATAATGTCTAATTCATTCTACTATCCTTCCTCCCCCCACACTCTCCCCTCCCTTAACTCCCTTCCATTGAATCTAAAGTAACTCTATTTTTTCCCTAGTGTCCTCCCTCCCATCCCCCATTGTGAACTAGCATCCTTGAATTAGAGGAAACATGGGCTTTTGGTTTTTGGGATTGGCTTATTTCATTTAGCATGATATTCTCTAGCTCCATCCATTTACTGGCAAACACAATCATTTCATTTTTTTTAAAGGCTGAGTAATATTCCATTGTGTGTGTGTGTGTGTGTGTGTGTGTGTGTGTGTGTGTGTATCACATTTGAAAAACTCATTCATCTGTTGAAAGGAACCTAGTTTGGTTCGGTAGTCTAGCTATTGTGAATTGAGGTGCTATAAAAATTGATGTGTCGGAATCATAGTAATATGCTAATTTTAAGTCATTTGGGTATAAACTTAGAAATGGTATAGATGGGTCAATTGGTGGTTCCATTTCAAGTTTTTTGAGGAATCTCCATACCACTTTTCATAATGGTTTCATCAGTTTGCCTTTCCATCAGCAATGTATGAGTGTACCTTTTTCTCCATATCCTCACCAACACTTATTATTGCTTGTATTCTTGGTAATTGCCATTCTGACTAGATTGAGATGAAATCTGAGGGTAGTTTTTATTTGCATTTCTTTAATTGCTAAAGATGTTGAACATTCTTTCATATATTTGTTAATTGATTGTATTTCTTCTGTGAAGTGTCTGTTCTGTTTCTTAGCCCATTTATTGACTGGGTTTTATTTTTGGTGTTAAGTTTTTTGAGTCCTCTATATATCCTAGAGATTAATGATCTATCTGAGGTGCATGTGGTAAAGAATTTTTTCCATTCTCTATGCTCTCTCATCCATTATTTTGTTTTCTTTGTTGAGAAGAAGCTTTTTAGTTTGAATCCATTCCATTTATTTATTCTTGATTTTACTTCTTGTGCTTTAGGAGTCTTGTTAAGGAAGTCAGATCCTAAGCTGACATGGTGAAGATTTGGGTCTATTTTTTTCTTCTATTAGGCACAGGGTCTCTGTTCTAGTGCCTGAGTCTTTAATCCTCTTTGAGTTGAGTTTCATTCAGGGAAAGAGATAGGGGTTTAATTTTATTTTGTTACATGTGGATATCCAATTTTCCCAGCACCATTTATTGAATAGGCTATCTTTTCTCCAGTGAATCTTTTTCATTCCTTTGTCTAATGAGATAACTATTTGTGTGGGTTTGTCTCTGTGTCTTCGATTCTGTACTATTGGTCTATGTATTTGTTTGGTGCCAATACCCACTATTTTTGTTACTATGGCTCTGTAGAATAGCTTAAGATCTGGTATTGTGATTTCTCCTGCTATTCTCTTCTTGCTAAGGGCTCCTTTTGCTATTCTGTTTTTTAAAAAATTTTTCAAATGTATTTCATGATTGGTTTTTCTATTCCTATGAATAATGTAATTGGGACTTTATCTTGAATTGCATTAAATCTTGCTTAATGCTTTTGGTAGTGTGGCCATTTTGACAATATTAATTCTACCTATCCAGAAGCTTGGGAGGTATTTCATCTTCTAAATTCTTCTTCAATTTATTTCTTTAGTGTTCTATAATTTTCATTGTAAAGGTCTTTTACCTCTTTTGTTAGATTGATTCCCAATTGTTTTATTTTAATTTTTGAAGCTATTGTGAATGGGGCAGTTTTCCCAATTTCTCTTTCAGTATATTTTTCACTGATGTATAGGAATGCATTTGATTTATGGGTGTTGATTTTATAACCTGCCACTTTGCTGAATTAATTTATGACTTTTAGAAGTTTTCTGGTGGGATTTTTTGGCTCTTCTAAACATAGAATGATGTCATCAGCAAATAGTGTTACTTTGAGTTCTTCTATGCCTATTCATATACCTTTAATTTCTTTCTTCTTTCTAGTTTCTGTGGCTAGAATTTCAAGGACAATATTAAATATAAGTGGTGCAAGAGGGCATCATTTTTGTGTTCCAATTTTTAGAAGGGATGCTTCCAATTTTTCTCCATTTAAAATTATGTTGACCTTGTGTTTAGTATAGATAGATTTTATAATATTGAGGTATATTCCTACTATCTCTAGTTATTCTAGTATTTTGAACATGAAGCAGTGCTGTATTCTGTCAAATACCTTTGTGCATCCATTGAGGTGAACATATGATTCTTGTTTTTAAGTCTACTGATGTGATGAATTACACTTATTGATTTCCATATGTTGAACCAACCTTGCATCCATGGGATAAACCCTACTTGATTATGGTGCAATGTTGCATTCCTCATGACTAAAACACTCACGATCACTCCAGGTGAACTGGGCTGCATGAAATAATCATACAAGAGACAGAGTTGCCTTTTTCTTTGGGGTCCTGTGACGGCTCCTCTGACCTGAGGGTGTCACAGAAAGAGAGCAAATGAGCATGTGCTGACCCCTTTTATTGAGGAGATGCCATTCAAATGAGGCAAGGGGTCAGGTTTTAAGGGGTTGAGTCTAGCTTCATGATGACTGCTGTCAGCAGGTTGACTTAAATCTAGGAAGGCCACACCCAAAGGCAGAGCAAGAGAAGGAGACACACAAAGGGAGTTTCTATGGAACATTCTATTCTAAACAGGCCAAAGGGGTTGTATTACAAAGGAATAGGAGAGTGTAGCTCAACCCCATGGTGACATGCCTACATCTGAAGACATGCCCTCAACTTCCTGAACTGGGACATCACCCAAGTAACTAGTAGTGATTGGTCAGAGCCTCTTGTTTCAGGATGGAAGGAGCGGGTCATTAAGAGTGGCTCCTCACAGTGCACTATCTTTTTAATATTTTGTTGTATGTGATTTGCCAGAATTTTATTGAGAATTTTTGCATCTATGTTAATCAGGTATATTGGTCTGAAGTTTTATTTCTTTGATGTGTCTTTGTCTGGTTTTAATATTAGGGTGATACTGGCCTCATATAATTGGTTTGGAAGGGTTACTTCCTCTTTTATTTCAAGGAATACTTTGAGGAGTTTTGGTGTTAATTTTTCTTTGAAGGTCTGGTAGACCTCAGCTGAGAATCCATCTGGCCCTGGGCTTTTCTTGATTGGTAGGATTTTAATGACATTTTTCTATTTCATTACTTGTAATTGATCTCTTTAAATCATGTATGTCCTCTTGATTCAGTTTGGGTAAGTAGTATGTCTCTAGAAATTTGTCAATGTCTTCAAGTTTTGCTATTTTACTGGAGTATACATTTTTAAAATAGTTTCTAATTATCTTCTGTATTTCAGGAGTGTCTGTTATGATATTTCCTTTTTCATCACATATTTTAGTAATTTGAGTTTTCTCTCTTTTTATTTTTATTAGCATGGCTAGAGTTTTATAAATTTTATTTATTGTTTCAAAGAACAAAGTTTTTGTTTTATCATTTTTAAAAATTGTTTCTTTTGTTTCAATTTCATTGATTTTAGTTCTGATTTTTATTATTTCCCATCTTCTGCTAGTTTTGGTGTTGGTTTGTTCTTTTTCTAGAGCTTTGAGTTGTAATATTATGTCATTTGTTTGTTGACTTTTTCTTCTTTTAATAAATAAGCTCAATGAAATAAACTTTCTTCTTAGCACTGCCTTCATAGTGTCTCAGAGATTTTGATATGTTGTATTGGTATTCTCATTTATCTCTGTTTTTTAAAAATTTCACCCATGATTTCTTCTGTTATCCATTCATCATTCAATAGCATGTTATATACACTCCAGGAGTTAGAGTAGCTTGTGTTTTTATTCTATCACTGATTTTTAATTTTATTCCATAATGATCTGATAGTATGCAGGGTGTTATCTTTATTTTTTAAAATTTTCTAAGAGTTGCTTTATGGCATAAAATGTGGTCTATTTTAGAGAAAGATCCATGTGCTTCTGAGAAGAAAGTATTTTCACTCACTGATGGATGAAATATTCTATATATATTTGTTAAGTCTAAATTATTGATTGTATTATTTAGATCTAGAGTTTCTTTGTTTAGTTTTGCCTGGAAGGTCTATCCAGTATTGAGAGAGGTATGGTAAAGTCACCCAGTATTATTGTTTTGTGATTGAGTTGATTCTTGAAGTTGAGAAGTGTTGTTTAATCTACATAGATGCTCCGTTGTTTGGGGTATAAATACTTATGATTGTTATGTCTTATTGAAGTATATAGTTCCCTTAAGGAGTATGCAATGTCCTTTTTTATCCCTTTTGATGAACTTTGGCAGAAAGTCCAGTTTATCTCATATGAGGATAGAAACTCCTGATTGTTTTTGTGATCTGTGTGATTAATATGTTTTCCCCATCCTTTCACCTTCAGTCTGTGGATGTATTTGCCTATGAGGCAAGTCTCTTGGAGAGAGCATGTTGTTGGGTCTTGTTTTCTAATCCAATCTGCCAGTCTATGTCTTTTGATTGATGAATTTAGGCCATTAACATTCAAGGTTATTATTGAGATATAATTTGTGTTCCTGGCCATTTTGGTTTATTTCTGGTTTTTACATTGGCTTAGTTTCTCCTTTGTTTAACCATTTCTTTAGATTTGTTCCTCTATTTGCTGGTTATCACTTCATTCCCATGGAATATTTTGTGGAAAATATTCTATAGTGCAGGGTTGCTAGTTGTGAATTCTTTTAACTTTTGTTTATCATGGAAGGTTTTTATTTCATCTTCAAATCTGAAACTTAATTTTGCTGGATATAAAATTCTTAGTCGGCATCAATTCTTTCAGAGCCTGAAATATAGTATCTATATTTCTAGCTTTGAGGTTCTGGACTGAGAAATTAGTTGAGATCTGAATTGGTTTTTCCATATATGTAATTTGATTTTTTTCTTTCATGGCCATTAAGATTTATCTTTATTCTATGTATTAGTTATTCTCGCTTTAATGTGTCTTGGTGTATGTCTGCTGTAATTGGATTCTGTAAGCTTCTTGTATTTGAGTTCCATTTTATTCTTTAGATTTGGGAGATTTTCTGCTATATATCATTGAAAAATAGTGTATTCTTTTGGTTTGTGTCTCTGCTCCTTTACCTATACCAATAACTCTTAAATTTGGTCTTTTCATGTTATCCCATAATTCTTGGATGTTCTGTTTGAAAGGCCAAGGTTCGTCGTCGGAGATTAAAATGCACACACACAAACAGCAGTGACAAAGATGAAGCACTTTACTGCAAGCTGGTTCTAGCTTATATAGAAAGTGAGAGTCAGTTATCTTACTTAAACCAGGAAGCTCCCGGGGCCAATCATAGTAAAGGTCAGGTCATCACCTTACTGTGCACGCACATCCGCCCTGCATAAGATTCACGGGGGGCACGAACTGTCCACGTGTACGGAAGGTGGGAGGGCCAATTAGAAGGTTTTCAAAACAACTTGTTATCCGCCCACTGGCAACTTGCCTGCAACCATGTTGCATTAGGGGCTCCTTATCTGAAAGGCCCTGGGGAGTTCTAGCTGCCCACTGGCAATTTGCCCACCACCATGTTTGAAAGGCCTGGGGAGTTCTCAGGGAGACTCCCAACATTGTTCATAGTTTTTTACTTTCTTCTCTGCATGGTCAACTCTGTTTTCAAGATTTTATATTTTGTCTTCATTGCCTGAGGTTCTGTCTTCCAAGTTGTCTAGTCTGTTGGCGATGCTTTCTATTGAATTTATAATTTGGTTTATTGATTCTTCATTTTGAGGATTTCTGTTTATTTCCCCCACTATCTCTAACTCTTTATTGAAGTGATCTTTCATTTCCTGTGTCTTTTTCTTTGATTTCATTCCTTATGCTATTCTTTAATTCACAGATCAATTTAACTATGTATATTCTAAACTCCTTTTCTGACTTTTTTTTTATTGTGTTGTCAGTGGATTCTGTCATTGTAGCATCTTGGTTTGTTTGGGGTACTTTATTCCCTTGTTTATTCATGTTGTTTTTGTGTTTGTCCATCTAGCTATATGGACCTAGGACAGCACAAATTCTACCTCATAGACCTCTAGTGTCACGGAAGTTCCAGCACCTTGTCTTTAAGGGGGGAGACCAACTCAACAGCACCCAATGCAAACAACACACAGCTCCAAACCCACTAGATTCTATCAAGAATTCCACAGTTCTCACAACACACAGAAACAAGTTTAATTACTGTCCACACTATACACAGCAAATTTGCCAAAATGTTCGCAATCCCAAATGTTGAACAAAGAGATAACAGAAGTGGTACAGGACATGATGCTTATGAGGGAGCAGAAGAAAAGCAAGAAGCAAAAATCTGTAGTAAGAGTGGAAGAAGAATTGACAGAGACTGACCACTAAGGGAGAAAAGAGAGAGAATCCAGGAAAACGGACAAGCAAGAGGAAAAATATATACAACAAAAAATTAAAAATATAAGAATACACAACAAAACTGCAAAATACCATCCATACACCACAGTTCTCAACAAAGTGATGCATGAAATATACCAGGTCCCCAAATCAGTAGAAATGCTAGAGAAGAGAAAAAAATCAAATCAACACAAAACAACAACAAAAACAAAACTCAATGGAAAACTGAACAACTAAACAGTTGTTCAGAGTTCAAAATTTTCTCAGTCCTATCTCTGATTTATGGGATTGCCTGGCCCACACAGACCCAGTCCCTATACCAACAATCTGGGATCAGATACCCCAGGCTTGGCCAAGTTGCAGTTCCAAGATCTCAATGCTGTTCCAATTAGCAGAGAGATCCCAGGAGGTGCACTCACATAGAGGAGAGACACTGAAAAGAAGACGGAAGATGGAGTCATCAGCACTCCCAACAGGAAGACTCCAGGTGCAGCCAACCCTGCAGCCATTCCAACACTAGACCTCTAGGTCCTAGCTGATGTCCCCAAACAGAGGCAGCTGGCCTTGAGATGATAGAGGTGGCAAACTGGTCGCACCCTGACCCCCTAGACCTGGCAGGTATCCCAAGATGGAGGTGGTTGCATGTAACCAAACTTGCAGACACTCTGGCAGCAGACCTCTGGTTGGTGGCAGCAGTGGGTCAGCAGCAGCAGTGGCACCCAGAGAACAAGTTGGTGGCAGCAGCACCTGTGATAGTGGCACCCAGGGAGAAGAGCTCCAGGTGACAATAGCAGCAGCTGTGAGGGACAGTGGCATAGGTGGTAGCTGGGTGGTAAAAAGACCTTCAGGCACCAGGAAGCTGCATGAAGAAAAGACCAAGTGGGGGCAGTGTGATGAGATGGCAGTGGTATAGGTGGCAGCCTTAGATATTTATTTTTGTCACAAACATGCATTCACAGACAAGGATATGTGCACACACACTAATAATATTGAAGTATAATTATTTATGTACCTCTCTCTTACCCATTGAATTATAAGTTCCTTGAAAATTGTCTTGTACTTACCACATTTCTGCTATTAGAACAGAAAAGAGGCTCATGAATACTATCTGAATAAATGAGCAAGCCAGTTAAAATGTGAGGATACCACTGGATGTACCCTCTGTCCTCCATCACTGTCATACTCCCACCACTCTAAGCAATTTTCTTTCAGTGGTAATTGGTGATATGATTTTAAAAGTCAATTTATTTTCATTTTCTTATATTTATTAGTGTGTATTAACTAAACAGAATAATGGGTTTTATTGTGACACTTTTACACATGCTTATAACACACTGATCTCCCGGACTAGGGAGATCCAACTCCCTAGCAGGCCTTCTACTTACATGTCAGTTTTTTCTTTCTTGATTCCACATGAGAGAAACATGTGATGCTTGCTTTAGTCTGACTTATTTTGATTAACATAATGATTTTAATACCATCAATTTTCCTACAGATGACATAATTTTATTCTTCCTTATGGGTGAATAATACTCCATTTTATAACTATAATGCATTTTTGATGCATTCATCTATTGATGGGCATCTAGGCTGATTCCATGCCTTGGCTGTTTTGAGTAGTGCAGTAATAACACGGGTGTGCATGTATCTCCTTTGTATGCTGGCTTCATTTCCTGAAGATATACCCAGAAGCGTTATGGCTGAATCATACGGTAGTTCTGTTTTTAGTTTTTGAGGAACTTTCATAGTGGCTATACATTTTCCCCAACAGTGTGTAAGGGTTCCTTTTAGCAGCACCCTTACCAATATGTTCTTTTCTTTTTTATTTGTTCTTATTAGTTGTACATGAAAGTAGAATATTTTGATATATTATACATATATGGAGTATAGCGTCTCATTCTTCTGGTTGGACATGATGTAGAATTACATTGGTCCTGTAATCATATGTGCACACAGGAAAGTAATGTCCAGTTCATTCTACTATCTTTCCTATTCCCATTCCTCCTCCCCTTATTCATTACCCTCTGTACAATCCAAAATACTTCTATTCTTCCCTACTCCTTCCCTTATTGTGAGTTAGCATCTGCATATGTGAGAACATTTGGCATTTGTTTTTTTTTGGAACTGGCTTATTTCATTTAGCATGATAATCTCCAGCTTCATTCATTTACTAGCAAATGCCATGATTTCATTCTTCTTTATGGCTGGATAGTGTTCCTTTGTGTATATGTAGCACATTTTTTATTAATTCATCTGTTGAATAATGTTCATTATCTGTTTGGTTCTATAGTTATTGTGAGTTGTACTGTTATAAACATTGATGTGGCTGCATCACTGTAGTTTTGATAATAGTCATTCTGATTGTGGTGAGATGCAATCTCACTGCATTTTTGATGTGAATTTCTCTGATGCCTAAAGATACTGAGCATTTGTTTACATTTTTATTGATCATTTGTAAATCTTCTTTTGAGAAGTGTCTGTTCAGCTCACTTACCCATGTATTGACTAGGTTGTTTGTTCTTTTGCTGTTATATTTTATTTTATTTTTATTAGATCTTTATGATATACATAGTAGTTGAGTGGTGTTGTCTTTTTTGAGCTTTTATATATTCTGAATATTAATCCTCTGTTAGATGAATAGCTGGCAAAGATTTTCTCCCATCCTTTTGGATGTCTTCCCTATGTTGATTCATTTCCTTTGATGTGCAGAGGCTTTTAATTTGATGTAATCCCATTTGTCAATTCTTGCCATTATCTCCTGAGTTCTTTTCAGGAAATCACTGCTTATACCAATATCTTGAAGCATTGACCATATATTTTTCTCTAATAATTTCAAAGTGTCAGGTCTTATTTTAAGACCTTTGATCCATTTTGCATTGATTTCTGTACTGGAAAAAAAGACAGGAATATAGTTTTAAAATTTACAGGAAGAATTCCAGTTTCCCCAGAACCATTTGTTGAAGAGGATTCTTTCTCCAGCATGTTTTCAGTAACATTGATGTAAATTAGAAAATTATAGGTGCATGGGAGTATTTCTGGACCCTTGATTCTATTCTGTTGGTCTACATGACTATTATTGTACCAATACCATGTTGTTTTTGTTTTAATAGTTTTATAATAAATTTTGTGATACTTCCATCTTTATTCTTTATGCTCAGAATTGCTTTGGTAATTCAGTCTTCCATATGAATGTTAGGATTGTGTTTTTAGTTCTATGGAGAATGTTATTGGTAATTTGAAGGGCCTTGCATTGTCTCTGTTCATGGCTTTTGGCAGTATGAGCCATTTTAACATTAATTCTGCCAACCCATAAACATGAGAGGTCTTTACATCTTCCAGAGTTGCCTTCAATTCTTTCATTCAGTTTTCTGTAATTTTCTTGTAGACATCTTTTACCCTCTTGGTTAAGTTTACTACTGTGTATTGTTTTAAGCTACTGTGAATGGAATTGTTTTCCTGATTTCTTTTTCAGTGGGTTTGTTATTGGAGTATAGAAAAGCTATTTAAAAAATATGTTTATTTGTGTCCTGCTGCTTGGTTGAATTTTCTTAACAGGTCTAAGTCTTCTGGTGGAGTCTTCATGTTCTTCTAAGCATAGAAGCATATCATCTTCAAACAGGGACAAATTTGACATTGTACTTTTGTATTCATATCCCTTTTATTTCTTTTTCTTGTAAGATTGCTCTGGCTAAGTTCTCCAGTACTGTATTGAATATACATGGTGAGAGTGAATACCCTTGTCTCCTTCTGATTTTAGGGGAAATTCTTTCAGTTTTTTTCAGCATTTATTAAAATATTGGCTGCACATTTACCATATATAGCCATTAGTGATATATTACATTTATTGATTTGCCTATGTTGAACCAACTTTGTATCACTGGAATGAAGCCAACTTTTTTGTGGTGCATGATGTGTGATATTTGATGTGAACCCGAATTTTATTTGCAAGATTTTTTGAGGATTTTAACATGTATGTTCAGCAAGGATATTAGTTTGTAAAGTTATTTTTGATTGCTGTGTCTTTATCAGATTTTGACTTCACATAATGAATTTAGAATAGTTCCTCCCCTTTCTATTTTATGTAATATCTTGAGGAGCATTGGTACTACCTCTTTAAAAGTCTGGTAGAATTCATCTGAATGCATCTGGTTTGGAGCTTTTCTTTCTTGTTAGTTTTTTTGTTTGTTTTTAAATATTGACTCATTTCTTTATTTGTTATTAATCTCTTTAATCTTTTTGTATCCAAGGCAAAATATCCAAGACACAGTGTCATCTCCTCTCACTGCTTCTGATCAGGAAAAAAGAAATGAAAACACAATTTGTGCTGAGGCATCCTTTGGAACAAAATAATCCACCAGTTCAGGCCATGATGATCACAGACCTAGACCACCTTGAATCCACACATAGTAGTCTCCATCTCCATGATAGAGGTAGAACTGCTTATTTAAGTGGAGCATCTTCAGCTTCCCTCCACATTGCACACTGGACTTCCTACTGCATAAAGTTCTCAGTAGATCTGGGTCATGCTCACTTCACTGGGCTGAAACTGGCATTTGGGGTAGGAGCCCATTGACTAGTGAGAAGAAGATGCTGTGAGCTCTTCTGATACAAAATTTTAGGGACTTCTGATCAGCCAAGCAGTAAGTTCAGATGATGGGACCCTTTCTAAGAGGGCTCTCTGACGGGGCACCTTATGAATATGCTGGGAAATGAGAATCTCTTCCCCACTAGTGGCATGCTGCAGAAATCCCAGGACTCCTATCTGCTTCAATTGTTTGTTTGCAAGGCTCCAGATGCAAATAGACAATGATGCACTTGTGGAGATTGCCAGGATTCTCTCTATTCCACTGTGGGGTACTTCCCCTCTTCCTACCAAGAAGCAGAGCACTCAGTGTTGGGGTGCTCCATTTCCCTTACAGAAATATTTCTGGGGGTTTCCTGGTCACTGATTTTTTTTTACTGCTGCCTTCTAGTTATTTTTAAATAGTCTTCTACTGCAACATGAAGCCACAACTCCTGTTGTTTTAGCTCAATCTCATGGAGAAGCAGGTGAATGCTATGAGCCTCTAATACACCATCTTTCCTTCAAGAAGCTGCCCAGTTTCCAGTTATATTACTTGAGCTCAAGCAGAAAGTTACTAAAATGTAGGACCATACTTCATGTGTTAATCATCTTTTCATCACTTTGACCAGAATACCTGACAAGAACAGCATAGAGAGGAAAAAAATCTTATTTGGGGCTCACCACTTCAGAGATATAATACATGGTTGGCCAATTTGATTGCTCTGTCCCTGATATAGGGCATACCATTGTAGCAGAAAAACAAGGCAAAGAAAGATTCTTAGCTTCAGCAGCCAGGAAACAGAGAGAGGGAGAGAGGAGGGGGTTAGGGGGGTGTGCACTAGGAGCCAAGGAGAAGATGTTATCCCCAAGTGCATGTCCCAGTGATCTATGTGTTTCAGCCAAGGCCTATCTGCCTAAGTTACCTCCCAGTAGCCACTCATATTATAAATCCATCATATAAATTAACCCACTGATGAGGTTAGAGCACTCATAAACTAATCATAGCAGCTCTGAATATTCCTGCATTGCATAACATATGAACTTTTGTGGGGTATCTTGCATCTAAAACGTAACACTTCACTGAATTAATTTTACTTGGAATGATTTTCCTCTCACCATCTCTCCTAGAAAAATTAAACACTTCAATCAGTACTGCAAACTACCTATTCTGTAAAAAAATCATAAAACATGTAACAGCATTACTCTGTTTTTTTTTTCCTCAGAGAATTTGGAGATCAATGTTCAAAGTTGACTGCAGTTTATTTTCCGTGACAAGAATTTTCATAAAGTACAACATTAACAGATTTAATTGCAGAAAGCAGATCAATAAAAATATTTCTATCATTGATTTAAAGAAACCAGTCACCTAAATAACCTGATGATTAGGGGATATTAGTTCCATGGACTTGCCACAGAAGTGAAGAGGGGACCATTAAAGAGAAATTGAGGTAAGGATCAACACCTTTTTCTGTGTCACAGTGAAAGAGGATAGAACAATTTTTTCTTTGAACTTATCCAGATAAGTTCACTTTGCCTTTAGTTGGGGAGAGACATAGAGACACCATGGCCTTTCAGGATCTCCTGTATGAAGTTGGTGGTCTGGAGAGGTTCCAGATAATTCAGATGGCTTTTCTTCTTACCTACAATGCCATGGCACAGACTCATATTATATTGGAAAATTTCACTGCAGTCATCCTTGGTCATTGCTGCTGGGTCTACCTCCTTGACAATGATGCTATCTCCAACAGGGACACTGGGACCCTTAGCCAAGAAGCCCTCCTGAGGATCTCCATCCCACTAGATTCAAACCTGAGGCCAGAGAAATGTCATCACTTTATCCACCCACAATGGCAGCTTCTTCATCTGAATGGAACCTTCTCAAACATGAATGAAGTGACTGGGTATATGACCAGAGTTCGTTCCTCTCCACCACCGTGACTGAGGTAACAGGCTTAATTTTCCACTTGTGAGTGCTTGACATGTAGAAACAAAGAAAATAATGAACATGTTTTGAGATTTTAATTGCTGTGTGGATGCTGGTTCTTCTTTTTTTTCCCCAAGAAGCTATTGGTTCTTTATGCAATATGGGACACATACGTAGTGTAATGATAAATAATAAATAGGAATCCAGCTCTGTCCTCTGAAGGTGATTGCACATCTGCTATGTTTCTGCCTGTGGATAACGGAGGTGTCCATATTGCTCTGTTCAGAGCAAAAGAAACAAATTTCTTTTTTCCCTTATATTTTTGCAAAAACTGCCTAAATAGGAGCCGCTGCCTGTGCCTGCAAGGTAGGCAGACCTGCAACTGACTGGCAGAACAGGCCCAGCAGCTCGCTGGCATGGTAGACACATCACCCCAATTGGAGGAAGGGCCCAGCAGCTGCCCGCAAGGTAGGCAGACTGTGCATGCTGGAGAAGGGGACCAGCAACCCGCCGGCCTAGTTGAAAGATCACCCCAATTGGAGGAGGGGCACAGTTGCCACCTGCGCCTGCAAGGTAGGCAGACCTGCAACCTGGAGAACAGGCCCTGCGGCCCACCTGCGTGATAGACAGATCACCCCAATTGGAGGAGGAGCACAGCCGCCTCTCGTGCCTGCAAGGGAGACTTTGCAAATATACAAGAGCAATATAAATATATAGGGGGAAGATTCAATAGCACAACAGTTTCACCAAGCAGAAAGAAACGTGAGCAGTATGAAAAGACAAGGAAAGAAAGGACCAGAAGCAATGCAGTTCAACTCAACTTTAGAAGAGGTAATATCTGCAGCAGATGGGATGTCAGATAAAGAATTCAGGATATACATGCTTCAGATGATCTGGAGTCTCAAGGAAGACATTAGACAGCAAAATCAGACAATGAAAGATCACTTTGACAATGAATTACATAAACAAATCCAAGAAGCAAAAGATCAACTATACAGGGAGATAAGGTTATAAAAAAAAAAAAACAAAAAACAAAAAACAGAAATCCTAGAAATGCAGGAAGCAATAAACCAACTTAAAAACTCAAATGAGAATACTACCAGGAGAGCAGAACACTTAGAAGATAGAACATCAGACAATGAAGACAAAGTATTTCAACTTGAAAAGAACATAGACAGCTCAATGAGACTGTTAAGAAACCATGAGCAGAACATCCAAGAAATATGGGATAACATAAAGAGACCAAACTTAAGAGTCATTGGGATACAGGAAGGTATAGAGGTCCAAACAAAAGTAATGAGCAATCTGTTCAATGAAATAAAACTTCCCAGACTTGAAGCATGAGACAGAATCCCAAATCCTAGAAGCCTACAGGATGCCAAATGTGCAAAATCATAAGAGATTCACACCTAGACACATTATAATGAAGATGCCCAACATACAGAATAAGGAGAGAATTTTAAAAGCTACAAGAGAAAGGAAGTAGATTACATTTAGGGGTAAGCCAATCAGATAACAGCTGATCTTTCAACACAGACTCTGAAAGCTAGAAGATCCTGGAATAACATATTTCAAATGCTGAAAGAAAGTGGGTTCCAACCAAGAATTGTGTATCCAGTGAAATTAAGCTTCAGGATGGAAGATGAAATTAAAACCTTCCATGATAAACAAAAGTTAAAATAATTTGCAGCTAGAAAACCATCTCTTCAAAACATCCTCGGCAAAGCATTACAGGAAGAGAAAATGGAAAATAACAATGAAAACCAACAGTGTGTGGTATTACAGAAAAGGGAAAAAAATCAAAGAGGAAAAACAAACCATGTTAAGTAACATAAATAAACAAATATGGCTGGAAGAACAATCCATATCTCAATAATAACCCTAAATGTTAATGACTTAAACTCACCAATTAAGAGACACAGGCGAGTAGAATGGATAAAAAAAAAAAAGATCCAACAATATGCTGCCTATAGGATACAAATTTGATAGGAAAAAACATACATAGACTGAAGGTGAAAGGTTGGGAAAAATCATATCACTCATATGGACTTCGGAAACAATTAGGAGTGTCCATACTCATATCAAATAAAATAGATTTCAAGCCAAAGTTAATCAAAAGGAATAAAATGGGACACTACATACTGCTCAAGGGAACCATACACCAACAAGACATAACAATCATAAATATATATGCCCCAAACATGGTGCAGCTATGTTCATCAAACAAACTCTTCTCAAGTTCAAGAGTCTAATAGACCACAACACAATAATTATGGGAGACTTCAACACACCTCTCTCACCACTGGACAGATATTCCAAACAAAAGTTGAATAAAGAAACTATAGAACTCAGTAATACAATTAATAACCAAGACTTAATTGACATATATAAAATATACCACCCAACATCAAGCAGTTACACTTTTTTCTCAGCAGCACATGGATCCTTCAAAAATAGATCATATATTATGTTGCAGGGCAACTCTTAGACATTATAAAGGAGTAGAGATAATACCATGCATCTTATCTGATCATAATGGAATGAAACTGGAAATCAACGATAAAAGAAGGAAGGAAAAATCATGCATCACTTGGAGAATGAACAATAGGTTACTGAATCATCAATGGGTTATAGAAGACATCAAGGAGGAAATTGAAAAATTCTTAGAGATAAACGAAAACACCGACACAACATATTGGAATCTCTGGGACACAATGAAAGCAGTTCTAAGAGGAAAATTCATTGCTTGGAGTTCATTCCTTAAAAAAAGAAAAAAAATCAACAAATAAATGATCTCACATTTCATCTCAAAATCCTAGAAAAAGAAGAGCAAAACAACAGCAAAAGAAGTAGAAGGCAAGAAATAATTAAAATCAGAGCTGAAATTAATGAAATCGAAACAAAAGAAACAATTGAAAAAATTGACAAAACTAAAAGTTGGTTCTTTGAAAAAATAAATAAGATCAACAGACCCTTAGCCATGCTAACGAAGAAGAGAAACTCAAATTACTAGCATACGGGATGAAAAAGGCAATATCACAACAGACACTTCAGAAATACAGAAGATAATTAGAAATTATTTTGAATCCTTATACTCCAATAAAATAAAAGATAGTGAAGGCATCGATAAATTTCTTAAGTCATATGATCTGCCCAGATTGAGCCAGGAGGATATAGACAACCTAAACAGACCAATATCAATTGAGGAAACAGAAGAAGCCATCAAAAGACTACCAACTAAGAAAAGCCCAGGACTGGATGGGTATACAGCAGAATTTTACAAACCCTTTAAAGAAGAACTAATACCAATACTTTTCAAGTTATTTCAGGAAATAGAAAAAGAGGGAGAACTTCCAAATTCATTCTAGGAGGCCAACATCACCCTGATTCCTAAACCAGACAAAGACACTTCAAAGTAAGAAAACTACAGACCAATATCTCTAATGAACCTAGATGCAAAAATCCTCAATAAAATTCTGGCGAATTGGATACAAAAACATATCAAAAAAATTGTGCACCATGATCAAGTAGGATTCATCCCTGGTATGCAAGGTTGGTTCAATATACGGAAATCAATAAATGTTATCCACCACATCAATAGACTTAAAAATAAGAACCATATGATCATCTCGATAGATGCAGAAAAAGCGTTCAACAAAGTACAGCATCCCTTTATGTTCAAAACTCTAGAAAAACTAGGGATAACAGGAACATACCTCAACATTGTAAAAGCTATCTATGCTAAGCCTCAGGCTAGCATCATTATGAATGGAGAAAAATTGAAGGCATTCCCTCTAAAATCTGGAACAAGACAGGGATGCCCTCTCTCACCCCTTCTGTTCAACATAGTTCTCGAAACACTGGCCAGAGCAATTAGACAGTTGAAAGAAATTAAAGGCATAAAAATAGGAAAAGAAGAACTTAAATTATCACTATTTGTAGGTGACATGATTTTATACCTAGCAGACCCAAAAGTGTCTACAAAGAAACTATTAGAGCTAATAAATGAATTAAGCAAAGTGGCAGGATATAAAATCAACATGCATAAATCAAAGGCATTCCTGTATATCAGCGACAAATCCTCTGAAATGGAAATGAGGACAACCATTCCATTCAGAATATCCTCAAAAAATAAAGTACTTGGGAATCAACCTAACAAAAGAGGTGAAAGACTTATACAATGAAAACTACAGAACCTTAAAGAGAGAAATAGAAGATCTTAGAAGATGGAAAAATATACCCTGTTCATGGATAGGCAGAACTAACATCATCAAAATTGCAATATTACCAAAAGTTCTCTATATGTTTAATGCAATGCCAATCAAAATCCCAATGGCATTTGTTGTAGAAATAGATAAAGCAATCATGAAATTCATATGGAAAAATAAAAGACCCAGAATAGCAAAAACAACTCTAAGCAGGAAGTGTGAATCAGGCGGTATAGCGATACCAGACTTCAAACTATACTACAGAGCAATAGTAACAAAAACAGCATGGTACTGGTACCAAAACATGCGGGTGGACCAATGGTACAGAATAGAAGACATAGAAACCAATCGACAAAATTACAACTATCTTATATTTGATAAAGGGGCTAAAAGCATGCAATGGAGGAAGGATAGCATCTTCAACAAATGGTGTTGGGAAAACTGGAAATCCATATGCAACAAAATGAAACTGAATCCATTTCTCTCACCATGCAAAAAAGTTAACTCAAAATGGATCAAGGAGCTTGATGTCAAATCAGAGACCCTGTGTCTGATAGAAGAAAAAGTTGGCTATGATCTACGTATTGTGGGTTCGGGCTCCAAATTTCTCAATAGGACAACCATAGCACAAGAGTTAATAACTAGAATCAACAAATGGGACTTACTCAAACTAAAAAGTTTTTTCTCAGCAAGAGGAAACAATAAGAGAGGTAAATAGGCAGCCTACACCCTGGGAACAAATCTTTACTCCTCACACTTCAGATAGAGCCCTTATATCCAGAGTATACAAAGAACTCAAAAAATTAAACAATACGAAAACAAACAACCCAATCAACAAATTGGCCAAGGACCTGAACAGACACTTCTCAGAGGAGGACATACAATCAATCAACAAGTACATGAAAAAATTCTCACCATCTCTAGCAGTCAGAGAGATGCAAATCAAAACCACCCTAAGATACCATCTCACTCCAGCAAGATTGGCAGCCATTATGAAGTCAAACAACAACAAGTGCTGGCGAGGATGTGGAGAAAAGGGTGCACTTGTACATTGTTGGTGGGACTGCAAATTGGTGTGGCCAATTTGGAAAGCAGTATGAAGATTTCTTGGAAAGCTGGGAATGGAACCACCATTTGACCCAGCTATTGCCCTTCTCGGACTATTCCCTGAAGACCTTAAAAGAGCATACTACAGGGATACTGCCACATCGATGTTCATAGCAGCACAATTCACAATAGCTAGACTGTGGAACCAACCTAGATGCCCTTCAATAGACGAATGGATAAAAAATGTGGCATTTATACACAATGGAGTATTACTCTGCATTTAAAAATGACAAAATCATAGAATTTGGAGGGAAATGGATGGCATTAGAGCAGATTATGCTAAGTAAAGTTAGCCAATCCCTAAAAAACAAATGCCAAATGTCTTCTTTGATATAAGGAGAGTAACTAAGAACCGAGGAGGGAGGAAGAGCATGAGAAGAATGTTAACATTAAACAGGGACGAGAGGTGGGAGGGAAAGGGAGAGAGAAGGGAAATTGCATGGAAATTGAAGCAGACCCTCATGGTTATACCAAATTACATACAAGAGGAAGTGAGGGGAAAGGGAAAAAAACAAGGGGGAGAAATGAATTACAGTAGATGGGGTAGAGAGAGAAGATGGGAGGGGAGGGGAGGGGAGGGGGGAATGTAGAGGATGGGAAAG
This sequence comes from Urocitellus parryii, assembly GCF_045843805.1. NCBI lineage: Eukaryota > Metazoa > Chordata > Mammalia > Rodentia > Sciuridae > Urocitellus > Urocitellus parryii. Next base: position 10,443,019 of record NC_135534.1, on the reverse strand, counting down.
GCAGCAGAATACAACAGACACTAGTATGGCAATATGTAAATCAGTGGATGTGTAACCGATGTGATTCTGCAATCTGTATACTGGGTAAAAATGGGAGTTCATAACCCACTTGAATTAAAGTGTGAAATATGATATGTCAAGAACTATGTAATGTTTTGAACAACCAACAATAAAAATTAAAAAAAATAAATAAACAGGAATCCAATATCATGGCACTTTTATTCTTGTGATGATTACAGTTTAAGTAAATCATGTGTCTTGTTAAAAATGTCATGTTATTCAGTAGTTCCCTGCCATGATTGCCAATTAGAGGCATCTGGTAGGTTGATCAAAACCTACATACCAAGAATGAAATCCTAGAGTAATCATGTGGGAAGGTGTGCAGTTGTATTCAAGATTAAGTAAATTCTTCAGTAAATTAATGATCACTTTTCACACATGCTGAAAAGTTCTCAAATTTGCCACCATCATTCAAGGACTTGACTGAAGTCCCTTGTAATCCACAGGTGTAAGGTAGTCTTCCTAGATAAACATTTGTTTTATCCGAGGATTGTATGGTAGAATTCAAATGTTTTTGAAAAGGGAAGTTGTAGAAGAAGATAGGGGCCTATTATCATGAAAACTGAAGGTCTGTCATGCTGGTTTCTTTGTCTTCCATTGGGACCTGGTATATGAATCTCAGTCACTGAATTCAGTGTCTAAATTCTTCTTCATGGGTGGAATGTTAATTGGAAACATTGTATGTGGCTATTTGTCAGACAAGTGAGTGTCTGTAGTTCACAGCTCTCTCCTACCAGTGGCTACTCTTATTAGCTTATGAATTATTCATCCATTATAAAACACTTATTGCAAACTACACTGTCCTGGGAATATCTTTGTTCTTAGGGATCTACAAACACAAATGCAAAATTTAATTCAGTGTGGTGAGACCTAATTTTAAAAGTTTGAGTCTTGTGTGCAGGACAGCACCATAAGATGTGGAAGTGTTTTTCCAAAGGGTATGGAAAGAAGATGCAACATCATGGGGTTTGAATGTCACAAAGAGTGACAAAGTGTTTCTCTGGGGACACAGATGAAGATGTGTCACCACATCAGATCCAGCCTGCTAGAATATGCCGCTATGGAAAAGAAAGAACGCTGTCAGTATTGCCCAAGGGCATTGTGCTCAGTCCCTCCTGGGTACTGCACCAAATCCTTTTGGTGCCAAGAGAATGCTCATTGTGCTTGTGTGGACAATGCAGTATGGCTTGACTGTCCCATTCCTCCTGTAGAGTCCACAGTGACATGTCATTTGTGGTGTGTGGGAGTGTCGCGACCCCTTGCCCGCAAGGAAGACGCAACTCAGGAATCTTCTTTCAGCAGTTTATTTAGGTCCTTGATACTTTTTCTTCTCTCCCCTGGATGCCCCTCCCAGCCTTAATAAAGCACCTCAAGCCCCAATGCGAAGCTGCCACGTGGACTTTTCTCACAGGGTGCCAAGTCACAGCGTGCCAACTCATTCTGATAAGGAGTTGTTTGTCACAGACTACAGGGGAAACCAGCGCCATCTTGTAATGGCGGCCACAGTTCACAGAAACGGCTCACCACAGTTCCCCCTTTTTTGTTTTTATATGACAATACAGGCGAGAGTAGAGGTCCTATCCCACTGTGCAGAAGTGGCTGCATAGTATGGCTCAGCCCTAAGGAGGCGCCTTCCCCAGATCCGAGGCCATATCAGCCGACGCCTTTTTTCGTGGGGCGGGGCGTGGATAAGGTGGGGTAAGGAAGGACGTCAAACCCGCATGCAATAGGACATGCTCTCCTTGAGGTCCACTCCAAGGATCACTCAAGTGCAGTGCCTTGCCTCGCATCCTGTACCGTGACGATGGTGGACGGAGGGGGATAGCTGAGGCTGAACTGTGGCTGTGTACAATGACAAACAAGTTGACAGCACCCTGAAAGAAAGGCACGGACTTTAAAGCGATAGAGAAGCACTAGTGTGGAAACCCATCTGCGTGCAATGGCAGCAAGACCGGCAGAGTGCAAGGGCTTTCCAACACTAAGAGAATAGCGAGGAAAGACATGTCGATCCCAGTGCAATGTTATAATAACTTGGGGTGCAACGACCATGTCAAAGGTTTACTGTTTAAGATGCGAAAGCCAGACCTGTGGCGAGTTGCCGTTTTCTAAAGCAGCAAGAGCTTGTATGATCATAGCCTTATCGTGAGCACTGCGGGCCTTGAGGCGACAGAGAAACCACAAGCAGAGAAACATACCAAAGCAACACATTGCATCAAAAATGCCTATTCCCACCCACTCCTTAAAAAAGGAAAAGGCAGATGACAACCAATTGGTAAATTGACCCAAGGTCACTGGATTGACATGGGTGTTATTCAAAACAGCAATCTGAGTTAGTTGAGACTGGATCAAGTTTTCTGCTTCCATGGACCAGGTTCCGGATAGATATTCGCCGATGATGCATGAGGCATTTCTGGAATCATAAAATCTGACAGAGGTTATACATAAATGTGCTCGTTGATCAATACAACCCAAATGTACTAGGTCAGACAATTCCTCAACTTGAGCTTGAGGTAACTCTATCCTTTGATTAGCAGCCAAAATCCCAGATAAAATGTGTTGATTAATTCTACTTTGAGATTTAGAAATTACTTGATTGTATTTTTACTTAAAAGCAAATTTATACTAAACACATTTATCTCAAATATCTGTAACTGAAAAAACAGAGTATCTGATAAATGTAAATATAAAACTTAAATTATAGGTTTTCTGTTGAAGAAAAACAATTAGGCAAATATATATTAACTAATCAATTAGGCATGTGCTAATTAATTTATAGATTAACAAATATAGGTTATCTAAATATCTAAAATATATATATAAAGAATAAGAACATAACTTATAATTGTATTAACTTTATGTAACCACGTGGTCTTAAAATATTTGGATCCATTTAAATTTATTTTTAACTAGGAGTGCACTCTTTAATGTGACGTCACTTGATGTAACTGAAATAAGATCCTTGAGTATACATTTTTATTTTTATAGTTAGCAATGAAAATAAGGATTTTTTGGTCATCACAGGAACTTTGCCGGCTTGTTCCTGTGGCGAGCAAATGCATCCTCATAACCTTCAAAATTAAAAGTAAAATATAAAGAAGCATATTTGATATCTCTCATCAATAGAACATTATTTAGTAACACAACTATAAAGAAAAAGTCAGGTTATTTAACTTAGAACTAGCTTAAATTTAGGACTGTAACATAGAAACCTGTGGAATTAAATTTTGTCTGAAAAAGATATCTTTCATTAGCATTTACAGGTAGGCATTTTGTTGTAAAAAAAATACAGGCTCTGAGCAGCTCCGGTAGAAACCTGAAACACAGCAGTACAGGTTAGTGGCTGGAAAGCGGGACTAGAAGTCCTGTCTGAGTGACTGTGGAAGAACCAATCAGAAGCCCGCAAAAGTGTGGGAGGTGGGACCAGGAAGCAGCTATGCCGGCCAGGCACCCCATGGTTACCATGGTGATGCAAACAACATGGAGTCCGTTGCCCATTTTCGGGGCAAAAGTTCCCCAAGTTTTCCTAGCCAATTGCATTTTGTTTGTTTTTGTCTGCATTTTCCCCCGCCTGGCCAAGATCTTACTGCGGTAGCAGCTTGTTCTGTCTCTGCGACCTGCGGTTGCAGTTGTACATCCTGTACTTCCTGGCATTCCCCTAGGGAGTCTACAGATAGAAAGGGGTTGGTCCCTGGGAGGTGACGAAGTCGCCCACTCCCCGGGGTACCATTCCGTCCCTGGATTGCCCCATACACCTAGGCTTCCGGGGCCCGGGCCGGGCCCCTGTTTCCGTTTTGAGGGCAGCGGCCAGAACCTGTCCTGTAATATGAGCTCCATCAATATCCTTACAAGCTCGAATCATGTCATCAACACTCTTTGCTCTGGTAGATTTAATGGCATTTTGGCAATAGGAATTTGCATATTTAAGAGCCAATTGCTTAATGACCGGCATGGCTTGTTCCAAGTTAGGGAATATTTTTTCTTGCTACCTGTATCAATCAGGCAATGAAGTCAGAATAAGGCTCAGAGGGTCCTTGAGCAATTTTTGAAATTTTTGTTTTAGCATTTGAAATAGGTAGAGCCTTCCGAGCCTGAATGGCTGCTGTAGCTATCTGAGCATAGACCCCAGGATCGTAATCAATTTGCTGACTTATGATAGCATATAGTCCCAAGCCAGTTAACATTTCAAGGTTATGCCATGGGAAGCCGGTGTCCTGATTGACTCGGGCTAGTTCGCGACACCTCTCTTGATTTTCACTTTTCCACAACAAAAAATCCCCTCCGGACAACACAGCCATGCAAAGCTGTTGCCAGTCACTAGGTGTCGGCTGATTGGCAGGGGTCTGTAATTAGTAACTGCCTCCTTTAGTTGTTTAATATCCTTAAAGGCTAAAGGAACATGTATTCTGGCCGGCTGTCCATCGGCATCCAAGTTTTCAATTACTGGGAAGTTTGGGCCGTCTTAGGCTGCCACTGAACACCCCCCAGCCTTCTGGGGTTGTCCTTGTCCCAATCGGGGTTACAAGGAGGGAGCATGACTGCATCGGGGCCGTAGGTGCTTTAAATCTTGACTTTTTTAATCGACCCTCCAGTTCCTCTATCTCCCTTTCCAGTTTTTCCTCCTGCCAGCTGTTACCCTGGAGCCCAGTTAGTAACTCCCTTATCTTAGAAATGTAGTCAGCACTGTGAAGCCCAGCTGAAGGCCAGAGGCCTTGTTTACATATTTTTGTGAAAAACTAGTAAGGGAGTGTCCAGCGCCTGGAGTGCTGATTTTTTCAGACAGTAGCCAAATAAAACAGGGCAACATGAAAATAGGAAGTTTATCTACATTAAACCTTTTTGTAGAGATTTTTTTTGCTGAAAGTCCTAAAATAAGCCATGGTGAATATTCTGGAGAAGGTCAATTAAGACTTTTCTGTGGGCCTGATAGGGAGGGGGAAGATGAGAAGACGGGGTTGAGAGCGGCTAGGGTGGATCTAATTCCTCAGAACTGTCCGAGCTACTTGTGTCCTTGGGAGTTTTTAACTCAGTCAAGTCCGGATAGAGCCTTCTCCTCTGTTTAACATTCCGTACATTCCCATCCTTCTGAGATATCTCACTTCTTGCCGGAGACAGCCGCCTCCTCCCCTGTTTCATGCTCCGCACACTCCCATCCTCCTGAGATACCTCACTTTCTGCCGTCTCTGACTTCTCCTCATGTAATTGCTCTAAAACTTCCTGTCCTTTAGTAAGTGCTTCCTGACATCTGTCATCTGTGAGGCAACTACGGACCATCTTCCAAAGGGGGATCACCCCACCCTCTAATATGCCCTGCTCAGAAGCAAAGTCAAGGTCTTTGCCTAATTTATCCCAGCTAGGTATAGTAAGGCTGCCCGAGAATGCAAACCACGGTGCAGCAATATCTATCTTCTGTAAAAATCTCTCTAAAGTACTACGTTTCACTTCCAGGCCCTTGGAACGTAACAGGTCATCTAGGGCCAGGAGGAGCGGACTTGAAGACGCGGCACCCATGACACAACAACAAAAGACGCACAAAAAACAACAAGAGATACCACAAAAAACAAAAACGAGATGACACAACAAAAGAAACACAGAAAACAAAAGTGAAAGTACACAGTGCAGCTGCAATAAATATGAGGCTCTCTCTTTCTTTGTAGAGGAGCTGACCCCGCTTTGGACGCGGATCCCACTTACTGGGACTATCCCTGCTTTCATTGCAGATCCCACTTACCTGGGACTAACCGGTGCACCACCCCTGACTGACTGAAAGTTCTGGTTCCCGGGTCTCGGCACCACTTGTCGCGACCCCTTGCCCGCAAGGAAGACGCAACTCAGGAATCTTCTTTCAGCAGTTTATTTAGGTCCTTGATACTTTTTCTTCTCTCCCCTGGATGCCCCTCCCAGCCTTAATAAAGCACCTCAAGCCCCAATGCGAAGCTGCCACGTGGACTTTTCTCACAGGGTGCCAAGTCACAGCGTGCCAACTCATTCTGATAAGGAGTTGTTTGTCACAGACTACAGGGGAAACCAGCGCCATCTTGTAATGGCGGCCACAGTTCACAGAAACGGCTCACCACATGGGAGGTCTTGCCTGTCACCTTCAATTTTGCTTTTGCCAGAACAACTTTTTAAGGGTGACTTTCAACCATGTAGGGTAATTAATTTCATGACAATTAGTGTTGCAATTTGTGGTACAACAATTTTGATCCTGTACCTTTACATGTGTGCTTTAAATGATAGACAATGATTGCCCTCATACTTTATTGCCAATTAACTTAGTTTTTGAGGATATGAAGTAGTCTCTTTTAACTTTAATTGCCTTGTACTAATAACTACTATGAAGAATTTCTTTTTTAAAGTAATTATAAGTAGTTATTAAATATGAAGACTATACTTGGCATTTCAATAGTTCCTCTTTCATGTATCTAATTAGATCTTTATCATATGCTGAGGTTATAGACATCTTTTATTTTTAATCCAATGAATGAAATTTGACTTAGGTCCATTTCTAAGTATGTACAATAAATAAGGTTGCAATATTCAAAATAAAATGTTTTCAACAGTGGCACCTTATTGAGTATAATAAGCAAGTACTTCTGTGACTAGATTCATTTCTTATGAACCTCAAGCATCCTTTGTCTATATTTTGCCTAATTTTTTATTCCTTGCTTATGTTAATAAATACTATTAAAATAGAACTTCAATTTATTTGTGTACTGATTTTATGAACTGCTATGCTGATAAATTCATAAATGAAGAACAATTTTATAAAAAAAGAACAAGTTCATGAATAAAGAATACTAGGAATTATCATTTGAGGAGCTAAAAAATAAAATAAATAAAAGTAGATTGAAAACAATCATTCTGTGCAAAGAACTTTCAGAGTACCACACATTTTACCCACATATGCACTATGGGAGTATTAGAAGGAGAACAGGGAGAGTAATGGGCTGAGAAATTATTTGAAAAAGTTTTGCAATATACAAATATTAGTAGTTCTAGAAGATTTGTTTTAGATACCTAATTTTTTTTATATCACAACCATATCATCTGCAAGTAAGGATAGTTTAACTTCTTGTTTTTGCTTCTTCTGCCTTTGACTGTTTTCTCCACAGTACTAGGATCTACCTTTCAATGCTAAATGAAACATGTGAGAACTGACATCCTGATTTTCTTGATGATTTTCAGTGAATGTACTGTGCTTTTCAGTCCTGTGTATGCCATTAACTATATAGAGTTCTGATAGATTCCCTTAATAAGTTTCAGGAAGTTCCCTTTCATTTCTAGTTTTCTGAGTGCTTTGCTTATGAAAGATTTTGAATTTGATATCTGATCTCTGGAGAATAATGTGTCTTAATTGATTCTGAAGGTCTAGCAAAATACCTGATACTGGGTAATTTATAAATAGTAGAATTGTGTTTCTCACAGATCTAGAGACTGGAAAGTCCAAGGTCAAGGCATCAGCTTATTGGATAACTGGTAGGGTCTTGCTGTCTGCTGTCTTCACACAACAGAGGAAGACTAAAATGTATTCTTATATTGTGGAAGAGTCAATATCTCATTCAAATGGAAAAAAATATATAAGAATATTCTCTAAGGAAGCTGAGACATCAGAAATATTAGAAAATTAGTCACATAAATAAATATTTTACATGTGCTCAAAAATAGAAGAGATCATGAAAATAGAGATGAAGAAAGTTAGTAAAAAATGTATGGTAAGTGAGACTATCAATAATAAGATAGGAATTGTAAAGCAGGAACCAAACAGAAATCTGCAAGAGAAAAGTATAATAGCTGAATAAAAATGAACCCATGAACTTAAATGAGAATCAGTAGGAATCATCAAGTCTGATGAGCCAAAAAATAAAATTAAATAATAATTAAAAAAACTAGATTGAAGGAAGATGCTAGCATGCAAAGGATGTATGGAGCACCACGCAGTGCACCCACATATGCACTATGGGAGTCTCAGAAGAAGAAAAGAAAGAGTAGTGGGCTGAGACATTATTTGAAGAAATCTCACAATATACAAATCCAATTGTCCCAATAAAATCTAAGCAGGTAAACTCAAAGGCTGTCACTATGATATATTACAATAAAAATGTTAAATTCAAAGAGTGACTTAGAATGAAGCAAGAAAGAAGAGCATTCTCACATACAATGGCTCCTCAATAGAATATTAGATGACTTTTTTTCCTCAGAAAACATGGAAGCATCCTAGCCTCCTCTTCTCAATAAGAGTCATTCTACTGTGTTAGCTATGCATCTGTAAATTCATGTTTTACAAAATGAGACAGTTGGGTTTGTGTATCTAAATTTACATATAATTCAAATGTGCTGTCTCTTTCTCTCCTTTTGTGTACTTAGCATTATGTTTCTGAGATACACACACATTCCTATTAGTACTTGCTGAGGGACATTGCCAAGTAGGAATGACGCATCGAAATTTCCTTGCCAGCATACCCCATGCTGCTTAGAGGGCATTCGATGGGACATTGCATGTATGCTTTAGTAAGGTGACCTTGCTCAAAGACCAGGGCAGATCCGGGTTTAGAGCTGATCAGGTTTGAGGAAGTTTCCCGCTCCTTGAGTTTAAGGCATTCCCGGTTTAAGACAATAGGGGTTTTAGGGAAGTTGGAGATTGAAGATTATTGCTGCTGGGATTAGGGTGTTCCTGCTGCTTGTTCCCGTTGAGTTCTCGTGAGATTCAAATGGGATTTGGAAAAAGCCTCGTGGAGTAGGTAAATTGGGCAGAGACATTTTAGATTGCCCCTGAACCTGTGTGGAGGCGGTGTGAGTTCGGGAATAAAGGATTGCTGTTTGAATCTACAAGGTGTGTGGTGGGTCGTGATTCTGTGCCAAGCTGAGACCTTGGCAAGTACTTTTAGTTCACATTTCTTATTGTCATATAATGCTCTACAATGGAGATCCATAACAGTGTTCCTGAGCTGCTTTTTGGTAATGGACAACCGGATTATCACCGAATGCTTGCTGTCCCCAAACTAAGGAAATGGTCAATTTTTATGTGTTTTTCCTTTGAGAAAGTACATGTTGTATTTTTACATATCTGTTTTGTTGCCCAAGGCCAAAAAATCCAAACTCAGCAGATAGAGACTCTTACCCCAACCCATCAGCAACTTTGATGTACCACTTCACAGATGTTCCTATTATATCATGTTAACCATAACCTAGGCAGTTCTAGAATCCCAACGGCTGATTTTAACACTTTATACATGATGTTGACTTTCCACTATGCTAGTGTATGGTACAGTGCAAGAGATCTTTATGTTTATTAATATTTCTAACACTGTAACACATCTTATATAGCTTGAATTGGTGCCAAACTACTGGTAAAAATTGAAGAAGAAGTTTTGTTCATACAATATCTATTTACAAAGAAGGAGAGTTGATTTGAGCATATCAGCTGTTAGTTCTTTATAGATATTTCATAGGTGTGAAGTGTTTTCTTTGTGCGAATTTTTGCCACAGTTGTTATTGTTCCCGCAATCTCATCTTTCCCTTTTCCATAGGTTTGGGAGGAGGTTACTTCTCCAGTTGGCTGTCACTGACACCTGTGCTGGCTTTGCTCCCACTTTCCTGGTTTAGTGCTCACTACGTCTCCCGGCTGGCATGTCCACCATGGCCATCCTGACAAATGCTATTCTTCTCAGTAAGTCAGCACTGACTCTCGGACATTTATTGAGCTTTGACTTTGACCTTGATATTCTACCTTTGCTTGAATAATTATTCAGTGATGTTTTCTCTCAGTTGCAGAATGGACTAGTCCCAAATATCAAACTATGGGAACAACAATGACAGTCTGTGCTGCTACTTTTGGAAACATCATGTTGGGAAGCCTGGCTTTTGCTATTCTCATACTCTCCAGCTGGTCATGTCTATATCTATGTTCTTCATATTTATTTCCTCAAGGTATGAGCTCCTTTTGCTCTTTCTCTTACTGGATTGTGGGATGGGAATGTACATGGTGTCAGGACATAAAAATTTATTTTGTCTTGATTCTACACCTGAGGATATGCTCTCAGAACAGGTATCCATGTGTGATTTGAGAAGCAGGGTAAATAGGACTGTCAGATGAAATTGAGAACACTGAATAATATTTCTTTTTTTAGCAGCTAGGAGAGTTAATTGGAGAAACATATGCTTAGAAGGTGCAGCGTGGACAGAACAAAAGCTTCAGCCCTGGTATCTGAGGGAGTCTTGGCTAATATGCCTTTCTAAGTTGTTTGTCTATGTGTAATTTGAACAGCAGGGAAAGTAGAACTGTCAGGTGAAATTTAGGAAATTGAATAATCTTTCAATTTACAATAACTAATAAATATTTTTGGAAAATTATATCCCAAGTATTGCAAGAGATATATGAAAATTACTCACTGTTTATGTGAATTTCTCTTTAACTGTTATATACTGTATTTACTAATTAGGTAAAATATAAAATATCCCATTATATTAATATCACAGATATACAACAATAATTTTTAAAAATTTTTTATTTGTTTTAATTAGTTATACATGAGAGTAAAATGCATTTATGCACTTTTGGTATATTATACATAGATAGGTTATAATTTATCATTTTTCTGATTGTACATATGTATAATCACATTGGTCATGCAGTCATATATATATGTAAGTTAATAATGTATATTTTATTCTAGTATTCTTCCTATCTCTGTATCCCTTCCCCTTCCTTCACTCCCCTCTACCAAATTTAAGGTAACTTTATTTTTCTCTAGGGTCTCCTACCTTATTGTTAGTTAGCATCTGCATATCAGAGAAAACATTTGGCCTTTGGTTTTTGAAGATTGGCTTATTTTGCTTAGCATGATATTCTCCAATTCTATCTGTTTACCAGAAAATGCCATAATTTATTATTTATTATGCTGGGTAATATTCCACTGAATATATTTATACCACATTTTCAGGCTGGGGATATAGCTCAGTTGGAAGAGTGTTTGCCCTACATACATAATGCCCTGTGTTCAACCCCTAGCACCACAATATATGTGTGTGTGTGTGTGTGTGTGTGTGTGTGTGTGAGAGAGAGAGAGAGAGAGAGAGAGAGAGAGAGAGAGAGAGAGAGAGAGACATTTTCTAATGAAGGACACCAGGATTGGTTTCATAGTTTAGCTATTGTGAACTGAGCTTCTATAAACATTGATGTGGCTGTATCACTGTAGTATGCTGATTTTAGGTCCTTCAATATAGACCTAGGTGTAGGATAGCTGAGTCAAATGGGGGTTCCATTTCAAGTTTTCTGAGGAATATAAATACTGCTTTCCTTAGTGGTTGTACTAATTTTCAGTCCCACCAGCAGTGTATGAGTATACTTTCCCTCCACATCCTCACCAACATATTATTGTATTCTTGATGATTGCCATTCTGACTGGAGTAGTTTTGGTTTGCATTCCTTTAATTGCTAGAGATGTTGAACATTTTTTCATATATTTGTTGATTGATTGTATTTTTTTAGTTTTATTGATTTTATTTTTTAAAATACACAATAGCAGAATGCATTACAATTCTTATTACACATAGAGTACAATTTTTAATGTCTTTGTATATAGAGTATGTTCACATCAATTTATGTCTCTATACATGTACTTTGTTTTTTTGCATTACAATTCTTATTACACATGTATACCACAATTTTTGATATCTCTGTTTATATATAAAGTATGTTGACATCCAATTCGAGTTTTTTTAATTGATTTTATTTTTTTAAATACATGACAGCTGAATGTATTACAATTCTTATTACACATATACAGCACAATTCTTCATCTTTGTATAAAGTATGTTTGCACCAATTCATGTCTTTATACATGTACTTGTTTTTTGCAATTCAATTCTTATTACACATATATACACAATTACACAACTATATTACAAAATTTTTCATGTCTCTGTTTGTATATAAAGTAGGTTGACACCCAATTCATGTCTTCATACATGTACTTTGGATAATGATGTTCATCACATTTCACCATCCTTGCTAATCCCCTGCCTCCTCCCTTTCCCTTCCTTCCCTCGTCCCTATCTAGAATTTATCTATTCATCCCATGTTCTCCCTCCCTACCCCATTATGAGTCAGTCTCTTTATATCAGAGAAAACATTTGGCATTTTTTTTTGGGATTGGGTAACTTCACTTAGCATTATCCTCTCCAACACCATCCATTTACCTGCAAATGCCATGATTTTATTCTCTTTTATTGCCGAGTAAAAATCCATTGTGAACATATGCCACATTTTTTTAATCCATTCATCCACTGAAGGGCATCTAGGTTGGCTCCACAGTTTAGCTATTGTGAATTGTGCTGCTATAAACATTGATGTGGCAATGTCCCTATAGTATTCTGTTTTTAAGTCCTTTGGGTATAGTCCGAGGAGAGGGGTAGCGGGGTCAAATGATGGTTCCATTCCCAGATTTCCAAGGAATCTCCATACTGCTTTCCATAATGGCTGCACCAATTTGCAGTTTCACCAGCAGTGTATGAGTGTACCTTTATTCCCACATCCTCACCAACACTCATTGTTGTTTATCTTCATAATAGCTGCCATTCTGACTGGAGTGAGACGATATTTTAGAGTAGTTTTGATTTGCATTTTTCTGATTGCTAGAGATGATGAGCATTTTTTCATATGTTTGTTGATTGATTTTATATCCATTCTGAGAAGTGTCTGTCCAGGTCTTTGGCCCATTTGTTGATTGGGTTATTTGTTTTTTTTTTATTTTTGGTGCTTAGCTTCTTGAGTTCTTTATATACCCTAGAGATTAGTCCTCTTTCTGATGTGTGAGAGGTAACGATTTGCTCCCAGGATGTAGGTTCTCTGTTCACCTCACAGATTATTTCTTTTGCTGAGAAGAAACATTGTAGTTTGATTCCATCCCATTTATTGATTCTTGGTTTTATTTCTTGCACCAAAGGAGCCTTTTTAAGGAAGTTGGGGCCTAATCCCACATGATGAAGATTATGGCCTACTTTTTCTTCTATTGGATGCAGAGTATCTTGTTTAATTCCTAGGTCCTTGATCCATTTTGAGTTAAGTTTTGTGCATGGTGAGAGATAGGGGTTTAATTTCATTTTGTTGCATATGGATCTTCAGTTTTCCCAGCACCATTTGATGAAGAGGCTATCTTTTTTCCAATGCATGTTTTTGGTACCTTTGTCTAATATAAGATAATTGTAATTTTGTGGGTTAGTCTCTGTGTCCTCTATTCTGTAACATTGGTCTACCAGTCTGTTTTGGTGCCAATACCATGCTGTTATTGTTACTATTGCTCTATAGTATAGTTTAAGGTCTGATATAGTGATGCCACCTGTTTCACTCTTCCTGCTAAGGATTGCTTTAGTTCTTCTGGGTCTCGTAATTTTCCAGATGAATTTTATGATTACTTTTTTTATTTCTATGAGGAATGTCATTGGGATTTTGATCAGAATTGCATTAAATCTGTATAGTTCTTTTGGTAGTATGTTCATTTTGATATTATTAATTCTGCCTATCCAAGAGCAAGGTAGATCTTTCCATCTTCTAAGGTCTTCTTTGATTTCTTTTTTTAGGATTCTGTATTTTTCATTGTATAGATCTTTCACCTGTTTCTTTAAGTTGATTACCAAGAATCTTATTTTTTTTGTGGTTATTGTGAATATGGTCATTTTTCTAATTTCCTTCTCAGAGGCTTTGTCACTGATATACAGAAATGCCTTTGATTTTTGGGTGTTAATTTTATATCCTGCTACTTTGCTGAATAATTATTCTAGAAGTTTTCTGGTGGAGTTTTTTTGGGTATTCTAGGTATAAAATCATAGATTAATTGTTTTTCTTATTCTTTGAAGTGTCTGTTCAGTTCCTTACCCCATTTATTGATTGGGTTTTTTGTTTTTTGTTTTGCTTTGTTTTGCTAAGTTTTTTGGGTTCTTTATATATTCTGGAAATTAGTGATCTATCTGATGTGTGTATAGTAAAAATTTTCTCCCACTCTGTGGTAGCTCTTTTATTGCTGAGAAGAAGCTTTTTTGTTTGAATCCATCCTATTTATTGATTCTTAACTTCTTATGCTTTAGGGACCTTGTTAAGGAAGTCAGATCCTAGGCCCATCACGGTAAAATTTGGGCCTACTTTTTCTTCTAGTAGGCACACGATCTTTGTTATTGTGTCTAAATCTTTGATCAACTTTGAGTTAAGTTTTGTGCAAGGTGACAGATAGGGGTTTAATTTAATTGTGTTACATGTATTTTCCCCAGCACCATTTTCTCCAATGAATGTTTTTGGAATCTTTGTCAAATATGAGATAATTGTATTTGTATGGGCTCAGTGTCTTCTATTCTGTACCACTGGTCTATGTGTCTGTTTTGGTGCCAATACCATGTCTTTTTATTACTATAGCTCTGTAGTATAGTTTAAGGTTCTGGAACTAATAAATGAATTCAGAAAAGTAGCAGGATATAAAAATCAACACCCATCAATGAAATGTATTTCTGTACATCAGTGATGAAACCTCTGAAAAACAAACCTGAAAAAATACCCCATTCACAGTGTCCTCAAAACAAAACAAAACAACAACAACAATAACAAACTTGGTAAACAATCTAACAAAGGAGGTGAAAGAGGTTTAGACTGAAAACTATAGAATACCAAGGAAAGAAATTGAAGAAGACCTTAGAAGATGGAAAGATCTACCATGCTCCAGGATAGACAGAATAAATATTGTCAAAATATTAATTTTGAGTCTTGTTTATATTTACACACATTAGCAAATGAAGAAGGCCATACTACCAAAAGTGTTACACAGATTTAATGCAATTCCTATTAAAATCCTAATTACATTCTTCATAGAAGTAGAAAAAGCAATCATGAAATTCATTTGAAAAAAAAAGAGACCCAGAATAGCCAAAACAAATAATTTTTAAGGCATAGGATATAGTTTTTAAAAAGTCATATAGTATTTGGATTCAAATCAACTATGTTCATTCTAGTTATATTTACTAAAACAAAACCCCTGAAAATAAGATATCAATAAATCCTTACTTGAATATTCTGGGTCTTTCAGTTTGCCCTTGATGTAAGCCTTACATGGTAATGTGTAGAAAGAATTCCTGCAATGAGTTGACCAAAGCACAGACTTGTTGTTGGCAGAACAGGATAAAACATTTCCATTGGAAAAGGCACATGTCACTCAGAAATAAATGAACAAATAAAATCCAATGGTACAGTGTCAGATCACTGTTCTCTGTTTCCACAAGCCTGGAAGTTAGACACATAAATGCACACAGTTGACACTACCTCTTCTTCAAACTCCAGTGGAGGGCTCTTTTGGTCCATGGGAAGCGTGTTTGTATTCTTAATAGATGCCATTTTGACTGAAATGTGATAAAAATCTTAGAGTAGTTTTGATTTACATTTCTTGAATTACTAGAGATGTTAAACATTTTTTTCATATATTTGTTGATTGATGTATGACATCTTCTGAGAAGTATCTGTTTAGTTCCTTGGCCCATTTATTAATTGGGTTATTTTTTTTTTTTGGTGTTAAGATTTTTGAGTTTTTTTATTTCTTTTTAATTGATTTTATTTTTTAAATACATGATGGTGGAATGCATTACAATTCTTATTACCCGTATAAAGCACAATTTTTCATATCTCTGTATATAAAGTATGTTCACACCAATTCATGTCTTCATACATGTACTTTGAATAATGATGTTTATCACATTCCACCATCATTACTAATCCCCTCCTACCCATCTGCCCTATCTAGAGTTCCTTTATTCTTCCCATGTTCCCCCTCCCTTCCCCACTATGAGTCAGATTCCTTATATCAGAGAAAACATTCGGCATTTGTTTTTTAGGGATTGACTAAGTTGGAGTGGTGTTCTCCAAGTTCCCTCTTGTAACTTGAGTCTTGTTTATATTTACACATGTTAGCACATGAAGAGTTCAGTTTGGGATATCATTTACTGTGTTCACAAGGAAAAGTTTCTTCCATTATCCCTACTAATGGAAGAACTCATTATCCCCAGAAATTTGAAACCAGAAGTAAATTATTAAATTTATTTCTCTAAAATTATATGTATTCTGTTCAAATAAGCAATGGCATAAAAATAAAATTGTTTCAATATTTCAAAAAAAAATGAATACAAACAAAAATATGTGTGGGCTAGGATGTGGGAGAAAAAGGTACACTCATACATTGCTGGTGGGATTGCAAATTGGTGCAGCCAATATGGAAAACAGTATGGAGATTCCATGGAAAACTTGGAATGGAACCACCATTTGACCCAGCTATCTCACTCCTCAGTTTATACCCAAAGGACTTAAAAACAGCATACTACAGGGACACAGCCACAACAATGTTTATAGCAGCACAGTTCACAATAGCTAAACTGTGGGACCAACCTAGATGCCCTTTAGGAGATGAATGGGTAAAGAAATGTGGTATATATACACAATGGGATATATTACTCAGCAATAACAGAGAATAAAATCATGGCATTTGTAGGTAAATGGATGGTGTTGGAGAAGATAATGCTAAATGAAGTTAGCCACTCCCAAAAAACCAAATGCTGAAGGTTTTCTCTACAGGCTGATTCATATTGGGGATGAGGGGAGCATGGGAGGATTAGACAAACTCTAGATAGAGCAAAGGGGAGGGGAGGGGGCTTAAGGATAGGAAAGATGGTGGAATGAGATGGACATCATTACCCTAAGTACATGTATGAAGACAAATGGTGTGACTCTACTTTGTGTACAACCAGAGATATGAAAACTTGTGCTATATATGTGTAATATGAATTGAAATGCATTCTTCTGTCATACATAACAAATTAGAAAAAAAATATTAATAATAATAAAAAAGAAAAAAAATTCCTGCAAAAATATTTTCCTTTGGAGATTGGTGACTCAGAGGATCTAGAGAAAAAGTAATGGAGATCCAACATGGCAGCGGGCGCGGAGAGATCAAGTCTCTGACCTCTTCAGCTGTGCGGGCATAGGGAGTCTTAAACAGTCTAAATTCTGTTTGCTCAGGATCACTAGGCAATGCTGAGCTGACGTGGATCTGGGGCGAACAGTCTGGGCCTCTCAGAAAACACACTGAGCCTGGATTGGCTGAATTCAAGCTCCCGTTCGCCTGCTTCCTACAGACAAACAGCTGTGACTCAGCACTAATCCATCCGGCTGAAACAACTGGTCAACCCTTCTGATCCTATGGAGGTAAATGCCAACCGAGCCTTCATAGGTAGTGGCCACAGGTTTGAAACGGGGCTTGGGAGAGACAGTAAGGACCCACCCGTTGCATTGGTCACCCAGCAAAGGGAAACGGACTGTCGCCATTTGCAAGAGGTACCACCATGGCAGAGAACTGACGTCACCAGACTGCAGCGGAGGAGATAACTTCATTGAAACCTGCGGTTACAGGTGTGTAATTCCCTAGCCTTCCCTCTCCACACATCGGGGAAACCTTAAGGGCCCCTCCCAGCTCTCCCATAAGGGCCCCTCCCAGCTCTCCCTTGAGCGCGATAGCCAGACCAAGGGAATCAGAAGTGGCGCGGGACCCGCGGCGCAGAACTCCCGGCTACCGCTCCCACCAGTGCTGACAACTGAGGTCTCTTGCACCAGCTACCAGGGGCATGGCTACCGGAGGGCAAGTAAAATTCGTTGAGGATTCTCAGCCCCAAGCTCTACAAACTTAGGGTCTGAGGGAATGGCATACAGGGAGAGTGTGCCCAGTCGTTCATGAAAACAGGGCTCCCAGGAGCAGCAGACGTGGCGTGTAGCCAGTATTGTGGTGAGTGCCACCGGTGAGAGGGGCCTGGCTAGAGGAAAAGTGGGGAAGTGACTAGACACAAGAGGAGGCCCTAGGCACTCAGGATTGGAGACTCGCCCAGTCTGGGAGGAGGAACTGCTGCACAGTGATTGGTTTCCGCATATTGACAGGAGAAGCTTGGCCTAGTGGGCATAGCTCCACCTACTGAAAGAGAAGTTAATCAAACTCTAAGACTGCATTTATTAGTTTTTTTTTTCTTTTTTTTTGATGTGGGTTTTTTTTTTCATTTTCATTTTTCTTTCTTGTTGTTTTTTAATTTTTTAAAAATTTTTAAAATTTTTTTCTTCTAATTTTAATTTTTTAATTTTTATTATTTTTTAAAATTTTTTTCTTTTTTATTTCCTATTTTTTTCTTCTTTTGTCTTTTCATTTCTTTTCAATTTTCTTATTCCCCCTTCCATGAATTCTACCTGCTTACTCTCATTCTCTTTAGTGACTTCTTCCCTTCCCTTCTAATACCTTTCCTCCCAAGCATCAAATAAATTTATAGGAGTAGGATTCATCCCTGGGATGCAAGGATGGTTCAATATACGGAAATCAATAAATGTTCTTCACCACATCAATAGACTTAAAGATATGAACCATATGATCATCTCGATAGACGCAGAGAAAGCATTCGACAATGTACAGCATCCCTTTATGTTCAAAACATTAGAAAAACTAGGGATAACAGGAACTTACCTTGACATTGTAAAAGCTATCTATGCTAAGCCTCAGGCTAGCATCATTCTGAATGGACAAAAGTTAAAGGCATTCCCTCTAAAATCTGGAACAAGACAGGGATGCCCTCTATCACCACTTCTATTCAATATAGTTCTCGAAACACTGGCCAGAGCAATTAGACAGATGAAAGAAATTAAAGGCATAAAAATAGGAAAAGAAGAACTTAAATTATCACTATTTGCAGGTGACATGATTCTATACCTAGAAGACCCAAAAGGGTCTACAAAGAAACTACTAGAACCAATAAATGAATTCAGCAAAGTGGCAGGATATAAAATCAACATGCATAAATCAAAGGTATTTCTGTATATCAGCGACAAAACTTCTGAAACGGAAATGAGGAAAAAGACTCCATTCACAATATCCTAAAAAAAATAAAGTACTTGGGAATCAACCTAACAAAAGAGGTGAAAGACTTATACAATGAAAACTACAGAACCCTAAAGAGAGAAGTAGAAGAAGATCTTAGAAGGTGTAAAAATATACCCTATTCATGGATAGGCAGAACTAACCTTATCAAAATTGCAATATTACCAAAAGTTCTCTATATGTTTAATGCAATGCCAATCAAAATCCCAACGGCATTTCTTGTAGAAATAGACAAAGCAATCATGAAATTCATATGGAAAAATAAAAGACCCAGAATAGCAAAAGCAATTCTAAGCAGGAAGTGTGAATCAGGCGGTATAGCGATACCAGATTTCAAACTATATTACAGAGCAATAGTGAGAAAAACAGCATGGTACTGATACCAAAACAGCTGGGTGGACCAATGGTATAGAATAGAGGACACAGAAACCAATCCACAAAATTACAACTATCTTATATTTGATAAAGGGGCTAAAAGCATGCAATGGAGGAAGGATAGCATCTTCAACAAATGGTGTTGGGAAAACTGGAAATCCATATGCAACAAAATGAAACTGAATCCATTTCTCTCGCCATGCAAAAAAGTTAACTCAAAATGGATCAAGGAGCTTGATGTCAAATCAGAGACCCTGTGTCTGATAGAAGAAAAAGTTGGCTATGATCTACGTATTGTGGGTTCGGGCTCCAAATTTCTCAATAGGACAACCATAGCACAAGAGTTAATAACTAGAATCAACAAATGGGACTTACTCAAACTAAAAAGTTTTTTCTCAGCAAGAGGAAACAATAAGAGAGGTAAATAGGCAGCCTACACCCTGGGAACAAATCTTTACTCCTCACACTTCAGATAGAGCCCTTATATCCAGAGTATACAAAGAACTCAAAAAATTAAACAATACGAAAACAAACAACCCAATCAACAAATTGGCCAAGGACCTGAACAGACACTTCTCAGAGGAGGACATACAATCAATCAACAAGTACATGAAAAAATTCTCACCATCTCTAGCAGTCAGAGAGATGCAAATCAAAACCACCCTAAGATACCATCTCACTCCAGTAAGATTGGCAGCCACTATGAAGTCAAACAACAACAAGTGCTGGCGAGGATGTGGAGAAAAGGGTGCACTTGTACATTGCTGGTGGGACTGCAAATTGGTGTGGCCAATTTGGAAAGCAGTATGGAGATTTCTTGGAAAGCTGGGAATGGAACCACCATTTGACCCAGCTATTGCCCTTCTCGGACTATTCCCTGAAGACCTTAAAAGAGCATACTACAGGGATACTGCCACATCGATGTTCATAGCAGCACAATTCACAATAGCTAGACTGTGGAACCAACTCAGATGCCCTTCAATTGATGAATGGATAAAAAAAATGTGGCATCTATACACAATGGAGTACTATGCAGCAATAAAAAATGACAAAATCATAGAATTTGCAGGGAAATGGATGGCACTAGAGCAGATTATGCTTAGTGAAGCTAGCCAATCCCTAAAAAACAAATACCAAATGTCTTCTTTGATATAATGAGAGCAACTATGAACAGAGCAGGGAGGAAGAGCAGGAAGAAAAGTTTAACATTAAACAGAGACATGAGATGGGAGGGAAAGGGAGAGAAAAGGGAAATTGCATGGAAATGGAGGGAGACCCTCATTGCTATACAAAATTACATATAAGAGGTTGTGAGAGGAATGGGAAAATAAACAAGGAGAGAAATGAATTACAGTAGATGGGGTAGAGAGAGAAGATGTAAGGGAAGGGGAGGGCGGATAGTAGGGGATAGGAAAGGTAGCAGAATACAACAGTTACTAATAGGGCATTATGTAAAATTGTGGATGTGTAACTGACGTGATTCTGCAATCTGCGTTTGGGGTAAAAATTGGGAGTTGATAACCCACTTCAATCTAATGTATGAAATATGATATGTCAAGAGCTTTGTAATGTTGTGAACAACCAATTTAAAAAAAAAATAAAAAGTAACCAGGAACAGAATATACAATAGTGGGAGCACAAATATGGGAATTTGAATGGAAGAAGTTTTTGAGATGCAGGCCAGTAATGTGGAGAAACTCTTTGGGAAACAATAACAGAAAAATTTCCTTGGAAATGAGTTGGAAATGAGTTGGACATTCAGATATAGGATGTATTCAGAATCCCAAATAGACAGGATTAACAGAGAATCTCTTCACAACATATTATAATTAAAAGACCTAAAATATAAAGCAAGAATGGAATTTTAAAATCCTCAAGAGAAAAACACCATGTCACTTTCAATTTCTTAGCACAAAAGCTAATATCCTGGACGGCTTGGAACAATGTTAAATAAAATAACTGTTAACCAAGATTGTTATATCTCAAGAAAAGCTACCATTCAGAATTTTTTAAAAAACAATTCAAGATAAGCGGAGCATAACATAACTACCAAGAGAAAACTACAAAAATACTTAAATACTGAACATAGAAGAAATCAGAAACAATATTCAGAACTCAAAAATGGACAAATCTCACTTAATAAACAGCTAAGAAAATGAAAAATAAGACCAAATTAAACATTAGAAAAAAGAGAAGTTAATAAACATCTCTCTAAAATAACATTGAATGTAAGTAATCTCAACTCTCTAAGTAATAAAAGACATAGATTGGAAGAATGAATTACAAGACAAGAACCATTTATATATTGTTTGCAAGAGACTCATCTTACAGAAAAAACAGCAACATTCTTAAGGAGAAAGGATAAAAAATTATATTCCATTCATATTGAGCCCCCAAACAATTAAGAGTAGCAATGCTCATATCCAACAAATTAGACTTTAAGCAAAAATTATTAGATGCAAAAGAAGGCCTCTTCATACAGGTAAATTTAACAATCCAACAATAATATATTAAAT
Organism: Urocitellus parryii; assembly: GCF_045843805.1. Taxonomy (NCBI): domain Eukaryota; kingdom Metazoa; phylum Chordata; class Mammalia; order Rodentia; family Sciuridae; genus Urocitellus; species Urocitellus parryii. The sequence goes on along the minus strand of NC_135534.1, from coordinate 10,421,133 downwards.
ATTAAATATTTGTGCTCCAGATTCCAGTGTACCTGAATATATAAAACAGGCACTAGTAGTCTAGAAGAATCAGATAGACTCCAATAAAAAATACTGTGTGGTTTTAAAACACCTCTCTCTCTCCAGTAGATAGGTGACCTGGACATCAACTCAGCAAAGCTTCTTTAAATCTAAAAAATATTATAAGTCAAATGACCCTAACAGACATCAGTAGAATATGTCATCCATTGGTGTCTTCTCTCTTTCTTTTGGCCAAATTAATATTCTCCCCAAATACTCTATGCACACTCTTTGAAATGGTCCATATTTTAGACCACAAAGCATCTCTTACAAAATACAAAAAAATACAATCCCTTCATCTTAGTAGATCATAATGGAAAAAAATTAGAAATTAATACCAAGAAAAACTACAGAAACAAGTAGATATTGAATATTACACTGCCAAATGATAAATGGGTCAAAGGAGAAATTCAGGGGAAAATGTAAATGATTCCTAGAATCAAATAAGAATAGATATACAAAATATCAGTTCATCTGGGACACTATGAAGGCAGTTCCAGGGGTAAAGTTTATTGTATGTTCTACAATAGAAAATCTGAAAGATTCTAAACAATCCAATGATGCATCATAAGGCACTGGAAAAACAAGAACAAACAAATTCCAAAACCTATAGAGAAAGGAAATATTATCAGAGCCAATTCAATAAAAAATAAAAAGTATTGATGAAAAGAAACATTGATACTTAAAAAAATAAACAAAATGATAAACCCTTAGCCAAGCTAGCTAAAAGAAAGAGAGAAGACACTAAATTAATAAAATTAAAGGGAAAACAAAGATATTACCAAAAACATCACAGAAATCCAGTAGAGATCATTAGGTACAATTTTTAAAATTTATAGCCTAGGAAATTGAAATCTAGAAGAAATGAATACATTTCTATTCACATATGACCAGTCAAAGTTTAACTGAGAGGATACATAAAACCCAAACAGATCAATAACAGCTAAAGATATTGAGGTAATAGTAACAATCTTTCCAGCAAAGAAAAATTCAGAACCAGATGGGTTTTCAAATGAATTCTACTAAACCTTTAAAAGAAATAATGCAAGCTCCTCAAATTATTTCATCAAACAGAAAGGGGAGAAACACTACCATGTTTATTCTGTGAAGTATATATCACCATGATAAAAAAACCACAGAACTCATCAAGGAGTGAAAATTACAGGCCAATATCCCAGATAAACATAGAAGCAATAATACTCAAAATATATTAGCAAATTGAATTTAACAACATATTCAGAAGATTGTTCTCATGAACAAGTTGACTTCATTCCCAGAATGAAAAGATAGTTCACATATGCAAATCAATAAATGTAATCTACCACATAGAATTAAGTACAATCACCTCAATAGATGCAGAGAAAGCCTTGTATCTATTCAAAACATTGAAGAGATTATTGATAGAAGAAATTTATCTCAACACTACAAAGACTATATATGAAAAATCCAAAACCAAAGTCATACTCAATGGAGAAAAATAAAAATCATTTTCTCTAACATCAGGATCAAGGAAGGATGGCCCTCTTACAACTCCTATTTGCTATATCTTTTGAAACTCTATCCAGAGCAGTTAGGCAAAAGAAGGAAATAATAAGAATGCAAACAGGAAAGGAAGTAATCAAATTATCACTCTTTGCAGATGATATAATACTGTATTTGGAAGATTCAAAAACTTCAATTGAAAACTTCTAGAGCTAATAAAAAATTAAGCTAGATTGTAGAAAAATAAATCAACATTTTAAAAATCAACAACTTTCCTAAACACTAATAATAAATTTGTTAAAAAGAGATCAGGTAAACAACTCCATTTGATATGGGTTCAAAAACAAAGCAAAATGAAAAAAGAAACAAACAAGCAAACCAATACTTAGAATAGGCTGGGTGCAGTAGTGCATGTCTATATTCCCAGTGATTTGGGAGGCTGAAATAGGATGATCACAAGTTATAGGTCAGCCTGGGTAGCTTAGTGAGACCCTATCTCAAAAGAAAATAAAAAGTGATAGGAATAATGTTCAGTGGTATATCATGTCTTAGTAAAATCTCTATTATTCCCCCCACCAAAACAAACAACTAAACAAAAACAACAACAACAAAACCTAACATCTGAAGAATGAATGAAACTTGATCTCTTTTGTTCACCCTGCACAAAATTCAACTCAAAATGGATCAAAGACCCTAGAATTAGACCAAAAATTGTGCAGATGACAGATGAAAACATTCAGTCAACACTCCAAACTATTGATGTAGGCATAGACTTCCTTAATAAGACTCATGAAGCTCATGGAATGAAACCAAAAATCAATAAGTGGGATGGCATCAAATTAAAAAGTTTCTGAACAGCAATGAAACAATTGAACATGAAGATAGAGCCCACAGAATGGGAGAAAATCTTTGCCACATACTCTTTTAACAGGGAACTAATATCCAGAATATGTAAAATAACTTAGAACACACACACACACACACACACACACACACACACACACACACACAGCAGTGCCTAAATGGACAAGTGATATAAGCAAATATTTCTCAAGTTAAAAATACAATTGCCAACAAATATATTGTAAAATTTTCCATGTTTTTAGCCATCAGGGAATTGAACATCAAAAATACACAAGGGTTTCATCTTAGTCCAGTTAGAAAGGCAAACATCAAGAATGAAAATAACAATAAGTGGTGGCAAGGGTTTCTGGGAAGAGTACATTTATACATTGTTGGTGGGACTGCAAATTAGTATAGTTATGGAAATTAGCACAACTATGGAAATTAGCTTGGAGATTTCTCAAACACTAGGAATGGAACCACCATATGACCCAGCTATTGCAACTCCTTGGTATTTATTCAAAATTATTAAAATCAGCATTTTACATGACACATACATACCAGTATTCATTGCCATGCAATTCACACTTGCCAAGTTATGAAATAAGTCTAGTATCCATCAACAGATGAATGTATAAAGAAAATGTGGTTTATATACACAATGAAGCTTTACTCATTAATAGAGAATAAAATTATATTACCACAGTCTGGCTGGGCCAAATAACTGGGAGGTGACAAGCAACTTGAAGGTTGAAGTGGGAACTGCTTTATTGTAGGGAAAACTCAGCGGGAACTGAGTGGGAACTCAAGGTAGCGGGCACCCAAGGTAGCAGGAGCTGCCTTATTGCAAAACAGCAGAGGTATATATACCTAACTGATTACACACAGCTTGACTCAATTAGCATCATCTAGATACAGCAGTCAACCAATAAGGAATCCCCACCAACTTAATGGCTCGGTGGTGTTGCCTCACAAACCACTCCTCCTGGCAAACTGCCAGGCGCCATCTTGACTTGATTTGTGGTCCCCAACATTACATAATTTTTTTGGTAAAGGGATAAAACTTGGAAAAGTCATATTATGTTAAATAACAACATCAGAAAGTCAATGTCATGTTTTCTCTCATATGTGGAAGATAAAGAGAGAAAAAGGGCAAAATTCAGGGGAAATATAAAAATAGAAAGCAGACCAGTACAGTAAAGGAAAGGTACTTGTGGGAAGGAGGAAGGATGGTACTATGAAGTAAAATTGACAAAATTATACTTTTCTGTTTTATGCATGTATGAATATTTTTTGTTTATTCTCTTTAGTTATAAATTACAATAGAATGTATTTTGCCATGTCATACATACATGAAGTACAACTTCCCATTTTTAATTTTTTTAATATTTATTTTTTAGTTGTAGTTAGACACAATACCTTTATTTATTTTTATGTGGTGCTGAGGATCGAATCCAGGGCCTTGCAGTGCTAGGTGCACACTCTACCACTAAGCCATAACCCCAGCCCCTAACTTCCCATTTTTGTGCTTGTACATGAAGTGGAGTTACACTGGTAGTGTATTCATATATGAACATAGGGTAATTATGTCTGATTCATTCTACTGTATTTCCCATACCAACCTCCCTACATTCACTCCATTCTTCTCTAATACAGTGAACCTTCACTCCTTCTTCCCCACCATTTATTGTGAGTCAGAATACACATATCAGAGAGAACATTTGGCCTTTGGTTTTTTTTTGGGGGGGGATTGGCTTATTTCACTTAGTATGATATTCCTCAGTTCCATACACTTACCAGCAAATGCCATAATTTCATTCTTCTTTATGGAAGAGTAATATTTCATTATGTATATGTACCATATTTTCTTTATCCATCCATCTATTGAAGGTTACCTAGATTAGTTCCATAGCTTAGCTATTGTGAATTAAGGTGCTATGAAGACTGGTGTGGCCATATCACTATAGTATACTGGTTTTAAGTCCATTGGGTATATGCCAGGGAGTGGGATAACTGATTCAATGGTGATTCCATTCCAAGTTTTCTGAGGAATCTCCATACTGATTTTATTTGGTTTCACCAATTTGCAGTCCCACCACCAATATATGAGTGTACTTTTTCTCCCACATCCTCGCCAATGTTTATTGTTACTTGAATTCTTCATAAGTGCCATTCTTACTTGTGTGAGATAAAAATCTTAGAGTAATTTTGATTTGCATTTTTCTAACTGCTAGTGATGTTGAACATTTTTTCGTATATTTGTTGACCATTTATATTTTTTCTTCTGTGAAGTGTTTGTTCAGTTCCTTAGTCCATTTATACACTGGATTATTTGTTTTCTTGGTGTTAAGTTTTTTGAGTTCTTTATATATCCTGGAGATAAATTCTCCTCTCTGAGGGGCAGATGACAAAGATTTTATCCCATTTTGTAGGCTCTTTCTTCATGTTCTTATTGTTCTCTTTGCTGTGAAGCAGTATTTAGTTTGATATGATCCCATTTACTGATTCTTGATTTTGCTTCTTGTGCTTTAGGAGTCTTGCTGAGGAATTCAGTTCCTAAGCCAACATGATTAATATTTGGGCCACAGTTAATCAGAAGGGACAAAGAAGGACATTTCATAGTGCTTAAAAGAATTATACAGGGGCTGGGGTTGTGGCTCAGCGGTAGAGTGCTCACTTAGCACGAGTAAGGCCCTGAGTTCGATCTTCAGCACCACATAAAAATAAATAAATAAAATGAAAGTATTGTGTCCAACACAACTAAAAAATAAATATTTATAAAAAAAGAATTATACATAACCAATGTATATACATAACTATTGGTCTATCAGTGTGTTTTGGTGCCAATACTATGCTGTTTTTGTTACTATTGCTTTGTAGTATAGTTTAAAGTCTGGTATAGTGATGCTACCTGCTTCGTGCTTCCTGATAAGAATTGCTTTAGCTATTCTGGGTCTCTTATTTTTCCAGATAAATTTTATAATTGCTTTTTTCTATTTCTATGAGGAATGTCATTGGGATTTTGATTGGAATTACATTAAATCTGTATAGTGCTTTTGGTAGTATGGTCATTTTGATAATATTAATTCTGCATATCCAAGAGCAAGGTAGATCTTTCCATCTTCTAAGGTCTTTTTTGACTTATTTATTTAGGGTTCTGTAATTTTCATTATATATATCTTTCACCTCTTTAATTAAGTTGATTCCCAAGTATTTTACTTTATTTTTTTTCTTTTGAGGCTATTGTAATTTGGGTAGTTTTTCGTGTTTCCCTTTATGAGAATTGTCACTGATATACAGAAATGACTTTGATCTATGGGTGTTGATTTTATATCCTGCTACTCTGCTGAATTCAATTACTAGTTCTAGAGGTTTTCTCATGGAACTTTTACTGTGTTCTAGGTATAGAATCATATCATCAGCAAATAGTGCCAAGTTGAGTTCTTCTTTTCCTATGTGAATTACTTTAATTTCTTTCATCTGTCTAATTAATCTGGGCAGTGTTTTAAGAACTATGTTAAATACAACTGGTGAAAGAGGGAATCCCTCTGTTGTTCCAGTTTTTAGAGGGAATGTCTTCAATTTTTCTCCATTTAGAGTGATATTGGCCTGGGGTTTAGCATAGATAGCCTTTATAATGTGGAGATATTTTCCTGTTATCCCTAGTTTTTCTAGTATTTTGAACATGAAGTGGTGCTATATTTTGTTAAATGCTTTTTCTGTATCTATTGAGATGATCATGTGATTCTTATCTTTAAGTCTACTGATGTGATGAATTATTTATTGATTTATGTTGAACCAACCTTGCATCCCTTGGATGAACCCCACTTGATCATGGTATATGATCTTTTTGATATGTTTTTTTTATATTTTATTTGCCAGAATTTTATTGAGAATTTTGCTTCTATATTAATTAGAGATATTGGTCTGAAGTTTTTTTTTCTTTGATGTGTCTTTTCCTGGTTTTGGAATCAGGGTGATATTGGCCTCATTAAATAAGTTTGGAAGTGCTGCCTCTTTTTCTATTTCCTAAAAATATTGAAGTGTGTTGGTATTAGTACTTCCTTAAAGGTCTTGTAGAACTCGACTGTGCATCCATCCAATCCTGGGCTTTTCTTGGTTGGAAGACTTTTGATGGCTTCTGCTATTTTGTTGCTTGAAATTGATCTGTTTAAATTGTGTATATCATCCTGATTCAATTTGGGTAAATTATATGACTGTAGAAATTTGTCAATGTCTTCAATATTTTCTATTTTATTGGAGTACAGGTTTTCAAAATAATTTCTAATTATATTCTGTATTTCTGTAGAGTCTGTTGTGATGTTTTCTTTTTCATCATGTATGTGTGATTTGAATTTTCTCTCTCCTTCTCTTCATCAGCCTGGCTGATGGTATGTCAATTTTATTTATTTTTTCAAAGAACCAACTTTTTGTTCTGTCAATTTTTCCATTGTGTCTTTTGTTTCAATTTCATCTCTGATTTTAATTATTTCCTGTCTTCTGTTGATTTTGGTGTTGATTTTCTCTTCTTTTTCTAGGGCTTTGAGATGTCACATTGTAATTTATTTATTGACTTTTTCTTCTCTTAAGGAACAAACTCCATGCAATGAACTTTCCTCTTAGAACTGCTTTCATAGTGTCCCATAGCATAGCAACATCAAGATCCCTTTCCTTGGATCCTAGCTGTTCCATGTCTTACACCCATCTATAAACTTGTGCCCTTCACCTTTCTTTATCTGATGCTCACCCTCAGGAGCATTTTCTCATCTGACAATTGAATTTACCTAGTGTCTGGTAACTGTACAGGAGGCAACTGCCATGACCTGCATAGCTGTTAATTCAGAAACTGGTGAGGAGTGATGGGGGATATGTAAAACACAAACACACACAGAGAGGAAGCTGGGGCTGGGTGGTAATTCACCCTCTGAGGGAGGATGAATGACTCAGAGCTAGCTCAGCATAGTTACTATATAGGTTTTGACACCAAAAGCATTTTCTGTGAGAAGGTATCTTCAAAACAAGCATGCTGAAGGACGAAGCCCAGTTATAATTGTTTTTGCACTTATAATTCTCTACTTCTGGCATCTGGTGAACTCATGATCAAGATTGATAATACTGTGCCTTGCAGAGGACTTCCTTTAAGCAGGACATCACCATAGCAACTGGACAGTCTTAACCTGTGCTTTTGCACAGGAAGTTTCCTGCTACAAGGAAATCAGAGATCATAATTCAAACCACCTCTTCCAACAGGATTCTCAAACATTCATTCTCAAGAATAATACAACAGTTACTTCAATGAATATCCACTGGGGATTAATTGAAAATCTGAAATTATTACTCAATGAAGTAATACTAGTTTTAAAGTAATCATTAATCCTTCTCAGTGAGGAATTTTTGTGCAAACAGAAAATAAAGGATGACATATCCAAGGTCTTTTCACAGTGTATCCAAAAGAGATGTAAATTAAAAACTGATTATATTGTTATCCTTTACATTGATAACAGGATTTAACATTAACACACATTAATTCTTTGACCATTGGAGTAATAACAATCAAACAAGAATAAGCCAAGTAGAAAATGAGACATTACTGAAAATACCCAAGGTATTCTGTCAAAAATAATACTGCATTTGTGGTTAATAACAGAGATTATCCCCTACCCAAACAGCCTAAAGGATAATCGACAGTCATTCACAGTGTGTCTTCATTTAATTCATCAGTGTGGCCCATACAAGAGGAGTTGAAGAATTCTTAAGTACACAATAGATTCTCAGAAATAAGCCAAACATTAGTTTCATGGAGGCTAATGCTGTTGTTGCCATCTAATTTTAAAAATTTTCAAGGTCCCAAGTAATGCTTTATTCTACTATTTATGAAATGTGTTCTTGGCATTTTATTAACAATAAAAATGAGAAAAAAGAAGCTCATATTCATATGTTATGGGCAATAATATGCCCTTGAACTCCTCACCTGTTCTCATAATATAGCTCCAAACACTTGGGATGTGTGCACTTTGTTCAGAAAAATTACCTTCATTCTTTATAGCAATGACATAATATTCATCAGATTCATCAATTATGTTCATTTTGCTATCATTGTTTTGTTCTTGATGGAAAATGTATTCTCAAAATCAGAACTTTTCCCACAATACTAACATTTTCTTCTTGAACCTTCATGAGAATCATCTTTAACATTCATTTTTAGCAATAATATTTCCAAGGCAATTTAGGATTTAACAATCTGCATATCGAAACTCTTCCAGCCTGTACTCCTCACATAATTTAAGGAAGTGGCTCTGTTCAGTGGTGGTGCTTTGGGGAAATGATGGGATTATGAGAGCTCAGATATCTTCACTGGTTGTTTAATGGATTGCTTCAAAGTGTTGGAACATGTAGGCATCCCACATCCCATGTGGGCAGTGGGAATGAGTTTTTTCTCAGTGGAATGGGCTGGCTGAGCAATAAAAGCTAAGAGAAATAGAATGTTGAAAAAACCACAGAACACAGAAAGTAATTTCAAAATCAGGGGCAAGATGGGCAAGCTCATTGGACGGCTTGTACTTCCAGACAAATGGAGCCTGAACCTGCTTTATTTATATTGGGAAACATCATAGAGATTATATATAATATTCTTCTCCAAAAATGATTAAAAGTGGGCTGTTCAGTTCGTAACAGGTTATGCCTGTCTCCACAGCTACTACGAGGAAACTTCCTAGCAGAGTTGAGAGAACTGTTATGTGCATTGGGCAATCTATTGCCATGGGAAAACCATGGATAGTTCGCAATGCCAGGCCTAACTCTCCCTGACTTCATGCTGAGAAATGCCCATGTATTTCATGGATGTCTTCCCACATATTTCCCCTGTTTACTTTGCAAATGTAAATGATGAGTCATTATTTCAAGTTTCCAGATTCTTGTTTGGAGGGTGTGACAACCTATTATCACAATACAAAAGAGAATTAGTAGCAAACATATCATTCCAATAATATACCATGAAGAATATTTCAGCATGTTTCCAGGATTAAAGCCTTTCAATTCTTGAAGTATTTGATCCACTAGAGAGGTAAAATCCATAACATTGATTTTGCTTTTTTGAGTATACTGGATGTGGCAATAACTCCATAAGATCCAGGCTATTATTATAGCTATGCCAAATAACCATTAGGTGATTTTTAACCTTTTCCCAATCCCATTGGGAAGCAGTATATTTGGCTTCAGTGACACAGACATATTTATAGTCAGATGGCACTTAAGCCTTTCCTTAAACTTGAGAGTGGAAAGCTCATTATTAATGACAGTAGTTTTTAAGGCATTCAATTTAGTTTCAATCTTTTAATCAGTATTTATCTGATTATGGAAGGCTTTGGAATTATTTTGAGCCAAATTATTAAGAAAATTTGCATGTTGAATATTTTGAGATATAGCCAGTGAGGATGTAGCAGTAGAAGTGATGAATGAAATTAAAGCAGCCACTCTGAGAATTATGAGACCAAGAGCTCACTTGGGTTTTGTTAACTGAGAATGTATCTGTTTTAAAAGTTGAAAACCAGCATCAGCATACCATGGTTCTGAAATGTTGGCTGGCAGTAAGACAAAGGAGAGTTGGTGAAGAATTAGTGTTCCTTTTCTTCTGTTAAATCTAGTGTTGCAATGAGTTAGATTGCATTTTTTTTAGTTTTATTGATTTTATTTTTTAAGTACATGACAGTGGAATGCATTACAATTCTTATTACACATATAGAGCACATTTTTCATATCTTCATGTATAAAGTATGTTCATGCCAATTCATGCCTTTACACATGTACTTTGTTTTTTTTGTTTTGCATTACAAGTCTTCTAATACATATATACTACAATTTCTCATATCTCTGTTTGTATATAAAGTATATTGACACTCAATTCAAGTCTTTATACATGTACTTTGGATAATAATGTCCATCACATTCCAATGTCCTTGCTAATCCCCTGCCCACTTCCTTTACCTCATACTCCTCTTCCCTATCTAGAATTAGTGTTTTTGGTAGTATGTTCATTTTGATAATATTAATTCTGCCTATCCAGGAGCAAGGTAGATTTTTCCATCTTCTAAAGTCTTCTTTGATTTCTCTCTTCGGGGTTCGGTAGTTTTCATGGTGTTGAATTTTCAGCTCTTTTGTTAAGTTGATTCCCAAGTATCTTGGTTTTTTTTTGAGGTTATTATGAATGGGGTAGTTTTCCTCATTTCCTTCTCAGAGGCTTTGTTACTGATATACGGAAATGCCTTTGATTTATGGGTGTTGATTTTATATCCTGCTACTTTGCTGAATTTATTTACTAGTTCTAGAAGTTTTCTGGTGGAGTTTTTTGGGTCTTCTAGGTATAGAATCATATCATCAGCAAATAGTGCTAACTTAAGTTCTTGTTTTCCTATATATTTCCCTTTAATTTCTTTCATCTGTCTAATTGCTCTGGCCAGTGTTTCAAGAACTATGTTGAATAGAATTAGTGAAAGAGGGCATCCCTGTCTTTTTCCAGCTTTTAGAGGGAATGTCTTCAATTTTTCTCTGTTTGGGATGACTTGGCCTGAGGCTTAGCATAGATAGCCTTTATGATGTTTAGATATATTCCTGTTATCCCTAGTTTTTCTAGTGTTTTGAAAATGAAGCGGTGCTTCATTTTGTCAAATGCTTTTTCTGTGTCTATTGAGATGATCATATGATTCTTATCTTAAAGTCTATTGATGTGATGAATTACATTTATTCATTTCTGTATGTTGAACCAACCTTGCATCCCTTGGGTGAATCCCAATTGATCATGGTACATGATCTTTTTGAGATATATATATATATTTCCATTTTATTTATTTATTTTTTTGCATTAGAATTCTTAATACACCATTATACAATAATCTACCATATCTCTGATTATATATAAGATATGTTGACACCAAATTTACATCTTCATATATGTATTTTGTATAATGATGAGGATCTCCTTTCACCATCCATGCTATTCCCCTTCTCCCCCCTTTTCCCTCTCACCTCTATTTCCTATCTAGAGGCAATCTTTCTCCTTTGCTCTCCCTCCCAACCCCATTTTGAGTCACCCCCCTTATATCAGAGAAGACATGCAGCATTTGTTTTTTTGGAGTTGGCTAAATTCACTTAGCATAATCTTCTCTAATGCCATCCATTTCCCTGCAAATGTCATGATCTTATTCTTTTTTATTGCTGAGTAATATTCCATGGTGTATAAATACCACATTTTTTATCCATGCATCCACTGAAGGATATCTAGGTTGGCTCCATGGTTTAGCTATTGTGAATTGTGCTGTTATAAACATTGATGTGGCTGTGTCCCTGTAATATGCTGTTTTTATGTCCTTTGGGTATAGTCCATGAAGAGGAATAGCTGGGTCAAATGGTGGTTCCATTTCCAATTTTCTGAGGAATCTCCATACTGCTTTCTAAATTGGCTGCACCAACTTGCAATCCCACTAGCAGTATATGAGTGTACCTTTTTCACTGCATCCTTGCCAGCACTTGTTGTTGTTTGACTTCATAATGGCTGCCACTCTTACTGGAGTGAGATGGTATCTCAGAGTAGTTTTAATTTACATTTCTCTGATTTCTAGAGATGGTGAACATTTTTTCATATAATGTTGATTGATTGTATATCCTCTTCTGAGACGTGTCTGTTCAGGTCCTTCGTCCATTTATTGATTGGGTTATTTGTTTTTTTGGTGTTTAGCTTTTTGAATTTTTTGTATACCCTAGAGACTAGAGCTCTATTTGATTGTGTGAGGGGTAAAAATTTGTTTTCAGATGTAGGCTCCCTATTCACCTCACTTATTATTTCTTTTGTGAGAAAAAACTTTTTAGTTTGAATCCATCCCATTTGTTGATTCTTGGTTTTAACTCTTGTGCTATAGTAGGCTTATTAAGGAAGTTGTGGCCTAGCCCCATGTGATGGAGATTAGGGCCTACTTTTTCTTCTATTAGATGCAGAGTCTCTGGTTTAATACCTAGATCTTTGATCCATTTTGAGTTAACTTTTGTGCATGGTGAGAGATAGGGATTCAATTTCATTTTGTTGCATATGGATTTCCAATTTTCCCAGCAGCATTTGTTGAAGATGCTATCCTTTCTCCAGTGCATGGTTTTGGCACCTTTGTCTAATATAAGGTAGTTATAATTTTGTGGGTTAGTCTCTGTGTCTTCTATTCTGTACCATTGGTCTACTAACCTGTTTTTATGCCAGCACCATGCTGATTTTGTTACTATTGCTCTATAGTATAGTTTAAGGTCTGGTATAGAGATACCACCTGTTTCACTCTTCCTGCTAAGGACTGCTTTAGCTATTCTGAGTTTCTTATTTTTCCAGGTGAATTTCATGATTGCTTTTTCTATTTCTATGAGGAATGCCATTGGGATTTTGATCGGGATTGTATTGAACCTGTACTGCTTTTGGTAGTATGGTCATTTTAATAATATTAATTCTGCCTATCCATGAGCAAGGTAGATCTTTCCATCTTCTAAGGTCTTCTTCTATTTCTCTCTTTAGGGTTCTATAGTTTTCATGTAAAAATCTTTCACCTATTTTGTTATGTTGATTCCCAGTATTTTTTTTGAGGATATTGTGAATGGGGTAGTTTTCCTCATTTCATTTTCAGAGGATTTGTTACTGATATACAAAAATGTTTTTGATTTATGGGTGGTGATTTTATATCCTGCCACTTTGCTGAATTCATTTATTAGTTTGAGAAGTTTCTTGGTAGAGTTGTTTGGGTCTTCTAGGAATTGAATCATATCATCAGGAAATAGTGCTAATTTAAGTTCTTCTTTTCCTATAGTTATTTCTTTAATTTCTTTCATCAGTCTAATTGCTCTGGACAATGTTTCAAGAACTATGTTACATAGAAGTGGTGAGAGAGTGCATCCCTGTCTTGTTTCAGATTTTCTTCATTTAGAATGATGCTGGCCTGAGGCTGAGTGTAGATAGCTTTTACAATGTTGAGGTAAGTTACTGTTATCCCTAATTTTTCTAGTGTTTTGAACATAAAGGGATGCTGTATTTTGTCAAATGCTTTTTTTTGCGTCTATCAAGATGATCATATGATTCTTATCTTTAAGTCTACTGTTGTGATGAATTATATTTATTGATTTCTGTATGTTGCATCCCGGGGATGAATCCCACTTGATCATGGTGCATGATCTTTTTGATATGTTTTTGTATCTGATTTGCCAGAATTTTATTGAGGATTTTTACATATATGTTTATTAGAGATAGTGGTCTGAAGTTTTCTTTCTTTTAAGTGTCTTTGTCTGGTTTTGGAATCAGGGTGATATTGGCCTTGTAGAATGAATTTGGAAGTACTCCTGTTTTTTCTATTTCCTGAAATAGGTTGAAGAGTATTGGTATTAGTTCTTCTTTAAAGGCCTTGTAAACTCAGCTGTATGTCTGGTCCAGGGCTTTTCTTGATTGGTAATCTTATGATGGCTTCTTGTATTTCCTCACTTGATATTGGTCTGTTTAAGTGTGTATGTCTTCTTGACTCAATCTGGGTAGGTCATATGACTTTAGGAATTTATTGATGCCTGCACTATCTTCTATTTTATTGAGTATAAGGTTTCAAAATAATTTCTATTTATCTTCTGTATTTCTGTAGTATCTGATGTGATATTGCCTTTTTCATCCCGTATGCTAGTAATTTGGGTTCTCTCTCTCCTTCTCTTTGTTAGCATGGCTAAGGGTCTTTCAATCTTATTTATTTTTTAAAAGAACCAACTTTGAGCGTTGTCATTTTTTCCCAATTGTTTCTTTTGTTTCAATTTCATTGATTTCAGCTCTGATTTTAATTATTTCCTGCCTTCTACTACATTTGCTGCTAATTTGTTCTTCTTTTTCTAGGGCTTTGAGATGTAGTGTGAGGTCATTTATTTGTTTGCTTTTTCTTCTTTTAAGAAATGAACTCCATGCAATGAATTTTTCTCTTAGTACTGCTTTCATAGTGTCCTAGAGATTTCAATATGTGTGTCTGTGTTCTCTTTTACCTCTAAGAATTTTTTAAATTGCTCCTTGATGTCTTTTGTAACCCATTGTTTATTCACTAGCATATTGTTCAGTCTCCATGTGTTGCAGGATTTTTTCTTCCTTATTTTATCGTTGATTTACAATTTCATTCCATTAAGATTGGATAAAATACATGGTAGTATCTCTACTCCTTTGTATTTGCTAATAGTTGCCCTGTGGTATAATATATGTTCTATTTTTAAGAAGGATCCATGTTCTGCTTAGAAGAAAGTGTATCCACTTGATGTTGGTTGATATGTTCTATATATGTCAATTAAGTCTAAGTTATTAATTGTTTTATTGAGTTCTATAGTTTCTTTATTCAGTTTTTGCTTGGAAGATCTGTCCAGTGGTGAGAGAGGTGTGTTAAAATCTCTCATGATTATTGTGTTGAGATGTATTTGACTCTTGAACTTGAGAAGAGTTTCTTTGATGAACATACCTGCACCATTGTTTGGGGCATATATATTAATGATTGTTATGTCTTGTTGGTGTATGGTTTCCTTGAGTAGTATATAGTGTCCTTCTTTATCCTATTTCCTGCCTTCTACTGCATTTGCTGCATTGGCTTGAAGTCTATTTTATTTGTTATGAGTATGGACACCCCTGCTTGCTTCTGAGGTCCATATGAGTGGTATGATTTTTCTCAACCTTTCACCTTCAGTCTGTATGTCTTTTCCTATCAGATGAGTCTCCTGTGTGCAGCATATTGTTGGATCTTTTTTATTAATTCAGTTTACTAGCCTATGTCTTTTGATTAGTGAGTTTAAGCCATTAACATTTAGGGTTACTATTGAGATATGGTTTGTATTTCCAGCCATATTTGTTTATTTTTGTTATTTAACTTGATTTCTTTTTTCTCTTTGATTAGTTTTTTAATTTATTGTACTACTTCTCACTGTTGGTTTTCATTGTTATTTTTCATTTCCTCTTTATGTAGTGTTTTGCCAAGGATGTTTTGAAATGCTGGTTTTCTAGCTGCAAATTCTTTTAACTTTTGTTTATCGTGGAAAATTTTTATTTCATCTTCAAACCTGAAGCTTAATTTTGTTGGATACAAGATTCTTGGTTGTATTCTATTATCTTTCAGTGTTTGAAATATGTTGTTCCAGGATCTTCTAGCTTTCAGGGTCTGTGTTGAAAAATCTGCCGTTATCCTAATTGGTTTACCCTTATATGTCATCTCTTTCCTTTCTCTTGTGGCTTTTAAAATTATCTCCTTCTTCTGTATGTTGGGCACTTTATTATCATGTGCCTTGGTGTGAATTTGTTGTGATTTTATACATTCAGCATTCTGTAGGCATCTTGAATTTGGATTTCCAATTCATTCTTCATGTTTTGAAAGTTTTCTGATATTATTTCATTGAATAGTTTGTTCATTCATTTGGTTTGGACCTCTATGCCTTTCTCTATCCCAATAACTCTTAAATTTGGTCTTTTTATGCTATCCCATATTTCTTGAATGTTCTTCTCATGGTTTTTTACCATTTTCACTGTGTGGTCTATGTTCTTTTCAAGATGGTATATTTTACCTTTATTGTCTGATGTCCTATCTTCCAAGTAGTATACTATGTTGGTGTTGCTTTCATTTGAGTTTTTAATTTGGCTTATTATTCCTTTCATTTCAAGGATTTCTGTTTTTTTTTTTAGAACCTCTAGCTCCCTGTTGAGGTGATCTTTTGCTGCCTGTATTTGTTTATGTATCCTCTTTCTCTGTCATTTTTTTCCTGCTGTAGTTGCTAGTGCTTCTAATGATGTGTTGTCTTGATTTGTTTGTAGTATGTTTCTTCCCTTATCTTTTCATGTTGCTCATGTGTCTTCCTTTCCAGTTCTGTGGATCTGGTGTGTTATTGTTTTTACCCTATAGATTTGTAGTGCTCTTGTAGGGTTCCAAGATCTCTCCTTGTGGGGAAGGACAATGTTAACAGATCTCAATATCAACAATACATCACCTATGAACAAATTGTTGTTATTAAGACATTAACAGTTTAGTTTCAATGTCCAGAAATATTGGATTAAATTATTATTTAAAACATAATCAGTAGTTTCATAAAAAGGTTTACAGTTCCAGTGGTGAAAAATGAACTGGGGGTCAGGCATAGGATGATATTCTGTGGAGGAAAGATGTGAGGGTATAGATTTAATATATCTTAGGAAATGTGAAGGAGAAATCTAATAAAGAGGGTTAGTAGCAGGGGAATAGACAGGAAGTAATTTAGGGTAGACAAGTATGTGGGAAGACAGTAGAGTACATAAAACAAACACACATATGCATTTAGAAAAATACAGGATGTAAAAACTGTAAAATTTTGAGGATAAAAGAAGAAAGAGAAAAAAAGGAAAAGAAAGAAGGAAAGAAATAGAGAAGAAAAAGAAAAAAGGGTTTATGCAACTCCTCTATATTATATTATATTATTGAGGTGACTAGTCCTTAAAGTGCTATCTCATGCAAAGTCTTGGTTTTACATATGTTGGAGATGTGAGGGCCAGAGGATTGAAGGATAGAAGTGAAAGAAGAAGAAAAATAGTTTTAGAGATCTATTTCTTTCCTGCTTCTCTTCTTATTAATTAGGTGGGGTTGTCTGTTTTAAGCTGGTGTCTCTACCCTCAGGATGGTGTAAATAACCAGGGTGAGAATACTCAACCTGGTGTAGAGTGTCTGGAAGCTGGGAGTGCTGCCCACCAGTCCCAGCAGGAAAATTGAACCTCATGAGTCTCTTTTTGTGACAACTCAACTGACTTGAACCCCCTGTATTGTCTTCCTCTGTTGCCTCGAGATTTCCCAGATCCTGGTCTCTTTGTTATGCTCCAGACTTCTTCTCTCTTATCAGATCCCAACTGCAGGACCTCTCACCCCCAGGCTCACACCAGGTGGGCAGACCCTGGTTGCACCATACTCTTGTCCAGCTGAGAGCTGTTTATGTGTTGAGTGGCCACTGTGCCAAGTTATTGCTGCTGGGGAGGAGAGGGTAGTTGGAAACCAGGTACCTTGTCAAATGAAGATTTGATCTGATAGCCATGCACACCAAAAATGGCAAGGAAGCTTTTCCAAGATGGAGTCAGTCTGCTTCCAGCACCGGGGAGTCTGGTGAAGTTGGGGGAGCTGGGTGATGGCCTTGTGCTGTGGATATGTTGCAGCTGAGTGGCCTGTGTGGGAGCAGAGTGCAGTCTGGAGTTCTGCAGAGGTGCTGATATGCGATTATGCTAAGCTGCTTGTGAGCCATGCATGAGCTAGAACTGTGGGCTTTGGGTCTGGAGTCCGGAGACCTACTTGAACTCAGAGGCTCTGATTTCTGCATGGGTAGTCATTGCGCTGGTGATTTTTGTGAAAATCCACTGTACAGGGGTGTTCTCACACTCTCTGAGATGTTGTATTCCGTCTAAGTGAGACCTTGTGGAGAAGCTGCCTGCCTGTTTTCTTGGTTTCTTGCCACAGAGCAGCCATAAACAGAACCTCCTCTATTCCGCCATCTTGGATCTCCATCTTAACAAGTCTTAACCCTGGCCTCCTGTAACTGTGACCAGCTGCAGTAAGCGTGGGATTATGACGAGGGGCAGTGGCCACAGGCCCATGGTGCGGCTAGCACAGAATCTCAGGAGCTGCATGCCCTCGCCTGACTCTCACTCATCTCCTAGATTGCATTTCTTTATAGGCTACAAGATATTTATCATCCTTTTCCGCAACTTTTACATTTCCAATAATTAAAGCATAAGGAGATTGAACACAGGCCCACAAGCCATAGCAGGATCCCTCTTTGAAATTCCTCCCTACAAAGTCAGGCATAGGGCTATCTGTATAATGTCGAAAATCTGAGGCTGCAATTAAGCACCAAAGATCTTTTTGGATACTGCCTTTGCTGGAGGTTAGACTATTACCAACAAAACCTCCAAAGGTCATGGCATCCTTACACAATTGTCTTTTGTCAATTCTTGGAGACCAGTCAAAAATATATCCACTATTTCTAGAAAGTTTATATTGTACTGGAAAAACATTTCTACATTTCATAAATTTAGGAAAAGTGCCAAATTCTCTTGAAGAATGATTAGGACAATAAGGTATTGGTGGATGTTCTGTGGAAATGACTGGCTGGTTATGAGAAAGTCCCATTTTAATAACTGTTTGGACATATGGCTTTGAGTCCCAGGGGCCACTATAATTGGCTGGTCTAGTTCCTCCATATTCTGTCTTTTCCTTGACATCCATCATGCTTATAATTGGACCAACATATAGGCAGCTGGCCACTGAATTATTAAATCCAGTATAATTAAATCCAGTCACATGGATGAGTGATTATGAGTATATGTAAAATGACCTATCATAAGAGTATCATTAATAAGTACTAGAATGGATTCTCCAGTCCACACTGTTGGGTGTACTAAAGGTGGATCTGGAAAATATGTCCAATAAGTTTCTCCATGGACCCCACCTACCTGATAGCTCAACAGAACTAACATGGTCACAAACATTGTGGCTGAAGACTTAGTTTCTCCTTGTTGTTGAACCATCTGTTCAGCTTTTAGCATTAGATTCTTTAGTTGTTTCCATGATGATTCTTTTGACATTAGGTCTCTTTGGGCCTTCTTCATCCTTTTCCTCCTGTCAAGCTTCCTCTTCCTGATGGGGATTATGGCTGACATCTCTGGATCTATCTTTAGTCATCTGAATTCTAGTTCTAGGTCTTCCATGTCTGATGGCATGTTCAGGTACCCAAATAGGAGGAAAGTCACCTTCTGGAAAAAGAAAAGAATGACCTCTACCCCACATTATCACCAGATATGGTCCTTTTCATTGTCCTGTTTGTAAATCTTTCCACCAAACTTGGCCCAAGGGACCTGTTGCACTGGAATACACGTGTCTCTTAGCTGCAGTGTGACCTCAGAGTCACAATTTAAAAAGTTGAAAACAAAAAAAGTGTGACTAAGGTTATTTCATGGAGTCTTATTTTCCCCTTTTTGTTTTTGTTAGTGTAGCTTAATAAATGAGCTCATTACACAATGGCTTGACCTTGAGGATTATAAGGAATACCTGTTTTATGATCAATACAAAATTGATGGCAAAACTGCTAAAAAGATGAACTAGTATAAGCCGGAGCAGTATAAGCTGTACTAGTATAAGTATACTAGTATAAGCTTATTAGTATAAGTATACTAGTGTAAGATATCCTTTACTTTAATCTGTAAGAACATCCTAATGCTGCAAGAGCAGCTAGGAAATGAGAAATAACATGTTGAGTATTTTCTTTTACACAGGCAATGGGAAGACTAAATCTAGAATAAGTATCAACCATGACACGAACATAACAATGTTTGCTAAATTTACATCCATTTTCCATAACGGATTTGATCCTAAACACATGGATTAACCCCAGTTGGTGAAGAAGGAATATATATAACACATTGTGAACATTGATAAACAATTTGACAAGCTTGTTCTTTATGGACATAGGCAAAGAACATGTATGTAAAAATTAAGGGTTACTTCAGTGTGTCTTTAAATCTTTAATAAACCAGTGTCCTACATGAGATGAGTTTTTATCCTCCAATACATACCATATTTCAATATGGGAGGCTATGACTTCCCTTTGGGACATTGCAACAACAACAACAGATCCCGTGATGAGCCATTCTCATCTTATAACTTCTCCTGAAGTCTAGATAATTTCATATTCTCTTACATTTCTGGAAAATGGCCCAGACCATGGCAATAAGATAAACAAAATTGATGTCTGAATTTGTGGTAAGGCAAAGGCCCTTTAGGCTGTGGGGCAGTTATACAGGCAAATTAAGAGTATCCATACCATAGGAGCACACGTACCTGACCATTATATCAGGAAATACCTAAAGAAGCAATTGATTGTTTTCTCCTGAGGTTTATTCTGTGTTGATATAAGGACAAGAAATGGGCACAAACTTTTAGAAACTAACTTTAACAGGGGAAATTTTTAAGCACCCTGTGCATTTACAGCGCACAATCCAAGCTGCTTCCATAAATTCTGTGATACTGTGTGGGCTGGTGCTGAACCAGTGACTTTTATATGAGCTCTTGCTTTTCCACTTCCTCAAGTTGCATTGTCAGGTTGGGTATCAGAGATCATCTATTTTTTGAGTAGGAGTGAGTAGATTCTTAAGGGTCCTTATTGATTCTTTTATTGATTCATTTGTTTTTTATAGGTGTTGTTTAATTTTCATGTATTTGTACAATTTCTAAATCTTTCCTGTGTGATTGTTAAAAACATTTTAAACTTTGAGTTGTAATTGTTCATATTTTTGGGATACAGTGTGGTATTCCAATACATGCTTGTTATTGATTTGTAATTTCATTCTATTGAGGTCAGAGAAGATATATGATAACATTTTCTAAAATCCTCTTTGTGACTTAACATAGAGTTTATCCTGAAGAATTTTCCATGTGCTTATGAGAAGAACACATATTCTGCTTTTTTTTAAAAATTAAAATGTTCTGTAGATTCTGTTAGGTCCATTTGGCCTTTAGTATAGTATAATTCCTAAGTCTTTACAATAATATTTTTGTCTGGAAGATCTATTGGTGAAACTGGGGTACTGGAATCCCCAACTACTACTGTATTGATGTCTACCCTTCCTTCTAGATTTAATAATGTTATTTTTATATAATTGGGTGTTCTGTCATTCAATGTATATACATTTACAATTGTTATTTTTGCTTATGGAATTGATCACTGTACCACTATATAGCCACTTGTCCTTTGTCTCTTTTTACAATTTTTGACTTAAGGTCTACTTTATCTGATACATGTAAGCTCACTGTTGGTTTGTATTAGCCTCTATGTGTCTTTACCAGTGAGGTTAGTTAATTGTAGGTAGTGAATAATTAGGTCATGTTTTTATTAATTCACATTTAATACAGATAGTTTAAATATTTTAATTGGGGATATTAATCTATTTATTTTCAAGATTATTACTGACAGGAAAGGACTTTGTGATTTTGGTGATTTTTCTTTTCTGGTTGTTGTGGTGGTTGTTTTATTGTTATTATTTTTAATTCTTTGTTCTGTCTTCCTCTCTTATTGTTCAATTTTGTGATTTGGTAGGTTTTTGTATTGATATTACCTGATTTTTTCTGTTTCTCTTTTGAGTTTCTGCTTTTCTGAATTATACTTTTGCATGTTCATGATGATGGTTATTATCCTTTGTCTCTTGATGTTGGATTTTTTGAAGCATTTCTTCTAAGGCCAGTCTGGTGGTGAGTAGATCCCTCAGCTTTTGCTTGTGCTGTAAAGTCCTTATATGTCCTTCATTCTAGAAGCCAGCTTTGCTGTGTATAGTTTTCTGTTAAGAAGTGTTTTGTTTTTGAGGATTTTCAATATATCATGACATTCTTTTCTGATATGTAAGGTCTTTTCCAAGAAATCTGCTAGTCTAATGGGGATTCCCTTATGTGTGCTGTTTTCTCATTTGAGTTTTTAATTTGGTTTATTAAAAGGATACACATAGGAAAAGAAGAACTCAAATTGGGACTGTATGCTGATGACATGATTCTATACCTAGAAGACCCTAAAATTTCCACCAGAAAACTTCTAGAACTAGTAAATAAATTCAGCAAAGTAATAGGATATAAAATCAACAACATAAATCAAAGGCATTTTTGTATATTAGTGGCAAATCTTCTGAAAGGGAAATGAGGAAAACTACCCCATTTACAATAGCCTCAAAAAGAAATAAAATACTTGGAAATCAACAAAAGAGGTAAAAGGTCTAAATAATGAAAATTACAGAATCCTAAAGAAAGAAGTCAAAGAAGACCTTAGAAGATGGAAAGATATACCTTGCTCTTGGATAGGCAGAATTAATATTAAAATGACCATACTAAAACAAGCACTACACAGATTTAATGCAAACTTATCAAAATCCCAAATGGCATACTTCATAGAAAGAGAAAAAGCTGTCATGAAGTTTATCTGGAAAAATAAGAGACCCAGAATAGCTAAAGCAATTCTTAGCAGGAAGAGTGAAACAGGTGGCATCACTATATCAGACCTTAAACTATACTACAGACAATATTAACATAAACAGCATGGTACTGGCACCAAAACAGACTGGTAGACCAATGGTAGAGAATAGAGGTCACAGAGACTAACCCATAAAATTACAATTATCTTATATCAGACAAAGGTGCCAAAAACATGCATTGGAAGAAAGACAGCCTCTTCAACAAATGGTGCTGGGCAAACTGGAGATCCATACGCAACAAAATGAAATTAAACCCCTATCTCTCAGCATACACAAAACTCAACTCAAAATGGATCAAGGACTTAGGAATAAAATCAGAGACCCTGCATCTAATAGAAGAAAAAGTGAGCCCTAAATTCAATGTAGGATTAGGCCCTAACTTCCTTAATAAGACTCCTATAGTGCAAGAATTAAAACCAAGAATCAATAAATGGGATGGACTCAAACTAAAAAGTTTCTTCTCAGAAAAAGCAATAATCTGTGAGGTGATTAGAGAGCCTACATCTTGGGAGCAAATTTTTACTCCCCACACATCAGATAGAGCACTAACCTCTAGGGTATATAAATAACTCAAAAATCTGACGACCAAAAAGACAAATAACCCAATCAATAAATGGGCCAAGGACCTGAAGAGACACTTCTCAGAAGATGATGTACAATCAATCAACAAACACATGAAAAATGTTCATCATCACTTGCAATTAGAGAAATGCAAATCAAAACCCCTCTAAGATTTCATTTCACTCCAGTCAGAATGGCAGCTATTTTGAAGACAAACAACAATAAGTGTTGGTGAGGATGTGAGGAAAAAGGGAGGAAAAAGGTACACTCATACACTGCTGGTGGGGCTGCAAATTGGTGCAGCCAATATGGAAAACAGTATGGAGATTTCTTGGAAAATTGGATGGAACCACCATTTGACCCATCTATCCCTCTCCTTGGTCTATACCCAAAGAACCTAAAAACAGCATACTACAGGGACACAGCCACATCAATGTTTATAGCAGCACAATTCACAATAGCTAAACTGTGGAACCAACCCAGATGCCCTTCCATAGATGAATGGATTAAAAAATGTTGCAAATATACATAATGAAACATTACTCACCAATAAAAGAGAATAAAATCATGGCATTACAGGTAAATGGATGGAGTTAGAGAAGATAATGCTAAGTGAAGTCAGCCAATCCCCAAAAACAAATGCTGAATGTTTTCTCTGATACAAGGAGACTGATTCATAGAGGAGTAGGGAGGAGGAGCGTGGGAGGAATAGATGAACTCTAGACAGGGCAGAGGTGGGAAGCAAGGGAGGGGGAATAGGGAATGTGATGGGCATTATTATCCAAAGTACATGTATAGAGGCACAAATTGGTGTGAATATACTTTCTTATACAACCAGAGATATGAAAAATTGTGCTGTATATGTGTACTATGAATTGTAATGCATTCCACTCTCATATATAAATAAAAAATAATTTAAAAATAAATAAAAATAAAAACAAA
Source organism: Urocitellus parryii (assembly GCF_045843805.1). Taxonomy (NCBI): domain Eukaryota; kingdom Metazoa; phylum Chordata; class Mammalia; order Rodentia; family Sciuridae; genus Urocitellus; species Urocitellus parryii. The sequence continues at coordinate 10,397,204 of NC_135534.1, read as the reverse complement.
TAAAATAAAGGTATTGTGTCCATCACAACTAAAAAAATTTAACAAGCTCAAATAGATATAATGGTTATGCAGTTTCCAGATATTTTATTTATCATATAAAAGCTTCAAAAAATTAGTTAAAATGTGCTCAAATAACATGCTTAAGGAATAAAAGTAAGATAGTGACTCATGAAAATTCCTATAAAGATGTAGGTATTCTAAAATATAGCCATATGAAAATTTGGGAGTTGAAATAGAAAATAACTGCTTCATAAATTGATTAAAGTTCACAGCTGTACATTTGATTTGGCTGAAAAAAGAATTGATGTATGTGAACATAGAATAATTCAGGTTATGAAACAGGAAGAATGGGAAAAAGAATGAAAGAAAAATGAAAAGAGCAGATAAAACAGACACAGGGATCATCGTGGAAGAGACTGAGAGTTGAATGCTTTCCATAAAGTTCAGGGTACAGGAATGTCAACTCTCATAACTTCTGTTTGAAAATGAATGCCCCCATGATCTGCTTCTTCCAGCCGAACCCTATCTGCTTAAGTTACCACCCAGTAGCCACTATTAATCCATCAAATTATTTAACTCACTGATTAGTTTTGAGCACTCATAAGCTAATCATAACCCCTCTGAACACTCCTGCATTGCCTAACAAATGGATTTATCTTCCACCTAAACCATAACACCTTACTGCATTATTTTACTTGGGATGCTTTTCATGATCTCTGTCAGTCAAGACTTAGTACTAAACAAACCAAAAATTTCCTCTCTCCATCTCTCCTAGAAAAATCAAACACTTCAATGGAGTATTGCAAACCACATATTCACTAAAAAATCACATTGCATGTGGAAGAGTTACTCCAGTTTGTTTGCAGAGTATTCGCAGATCAATATTAACTGCAGTTCATTGCCCACAACAAGAATTTTCACAAAGTAGATCATTAACAGATTTAACTAGGAAGCACCTCAGCAAAACCTCTCTCTCAGAGATTTAAAGAAAACAGCCACCCAAATAACCTGAGGATGACTAGGGGATATTAGCTTTGTGGACTTGCCACAGAGGTGAAGAGGGGATGATGACATTGGTCAGGGTCAACAGCCTTTGCTGTGTCACAGTGAGAGAGGATAAAACACATTGTTCTTTGAACTCTTCTAGATACAACCACTTTGCCTTCAGTTGGTGAGGGTCATTCAGCCACCATGGCCTTTCAGGACCTCCTGGATCAAGTTGGTAGTCTGGGGAGGTTCCAGATAATTCAGATGGCTTTTCTTCTTACCTACAATGCCATGGCACAGACTCATACTTTTTTGGAGAATTTCACTGCAGTCATCCTTGGTCATCGCTGCTGGGTCCATATACTCGATAATGCCACTGTCTCTGACAATGACACTGGGATCCTCAGCCAAGAAGCCCTCCTGAGGATCTCCATCCCACTAGACTCAAGCCTGAGGCCAGACAAATGTCATCGCTTCATCCACCCTCAATGGCAGCTCCTTCATCTGAATGGAACCTTCTCAAACATGAGTGAGGTGGACACGGAGCCCTGCATGGATGGCTGGGTATATGACCGGAGCTTGTTCCTCTCCACCACCGTGACTGAGGTAAAAGGCTTGATTTTCCACTCATAAAAGTAATTGACCTGGGTGTGTGTAAACAATGAAAATAATGAATATGCTTTGAGCCTTTAATTGCTGTGTGGGTGTTGGTTCTTCTTTTCTTTTTTCAGAAACTACTGTTTTTTTTTTTATACAATTCAGGGCACATACTTAGTGTAATGATAAAAAACAAATAGGAGCCTATTGTCATGGCACTTTGAAGCAAGTAAGTCATGTGTCTTGTTAAAATTGTGATATTTAGCCAGTAACACACTGTCTTGATTGCCAATTGGATATGGAGGTGGGTTGATCAAAACCTGCATACCCAGACTGAACTCCTATCATATGAGAAGATTTGCAGTAAAATTTTCAGAGTCCTTGAATGATGGTGGACTGTGGCCAAATTAGAGGACTTCTTAGTTAAAAGTGATCATTAATGTAACCCACAGGTGTAAGGTAGTCTTCCTAGATAAACATTTATTAAACTGAGGAATGGATGGTAGAATTCAAGTGTTTTTGAAAAGGGAAGCTGTTGAAGAAGACAGGGACCTATTATTAAGAATACTGCAGGTCTGTGAAGGTGTTTTTTTATGCTGGTTTTCTTGTCTTCCAGTGGGACCTGGTATGTGAATCGCAGTCACTGAATTCAGTGTCTAAGTTCTTCTTCATGGCTGGAATGTTGGTTGGAAACATTGTATATGGCTATTTGTCAGACAGGTGAGTGTCTCTGGTTCACAGATCTCTCTAACCCTGGGTACAATCATCAGCTTATGAATCATTTATGCATATGAAAAATTATTACAAATTACACTCTCCTGGGTGTACCTTTGTTCCCAGGGATCTACAAACACAAATGTAAAATGTCACTCAGTGCGGTGAGTGCTGTTTTAAACAGACTGAATCCTGTGTTTAGGAAATCAGTATAAGATTTGGAGGTGCTTTACCAGAGAATCTGGAGAGAACATGCCACAACATGCGGTTTGAAAGATCACAAACAGTTAACAATGGGGACACAGAGGTGGATATGTTACCACATTGGATCCAACCTACTTGAATATGCAGGTAGGAAAAAGACATTGTCAGTGTCACTCAGGGGCATCATGAAAATAAAATCTCAGTAGGTAAACTCAAAGGACTTCACTATGCTACATTATCCTAAAAATGTTTAAGAGTAAAAGAGTGAAGTCCCAATGAAGCAAGAAAAATGCTTTTTCACATAAAATGGATCTTCAATGGAATATTGGGTGATTTTTCTTCAGAATACATGGAAGCATCCCAACCTTTGCTTCTCAATAAGGGTCATTATAGTATGTCGCCTATGCATCTATAAATTCATGTTTTACAAAATGAGACAGTTGGGTTTATGGATCTTAATTTTCATGTAACTTAAATGTGTTGTTTCCTTTTCTTCTTTTGTGTACGTACCATTCTGTTTTTGGGATGCATACATGTTCCTATTTGTACTTTTAGTTCACATTTCTAATTGCTACATAGTGGTCCACAGTGGAGATCCATAACAGTGTTCCTGAGCCACCTTTGGGAAATGGGCAACCAGATTACCACCCAATGCTTGCCCTCCCAAACCTAAGAAAAGGTCAACTTTATATGTTCTTTTGCTGTGATAAATACATGTTATATTTTTACAAATATGTTTTGTTTACCAAGGTCAACAAATCCAAACTCAGCAGATAGGGACTCTTACCCAACCCATCAGCAACGTTGATGTACCTCTTCATAGCTGTTCCTATTACATCATGTTAGCCATACCTGTGCAGTTCTAGAGTCTCAAGCGCTGATTTTAATACTTTATACACAATGTTGCCTCTCCACTATCATAAGTGTATGGCTCAGTACAAGAAATATTTATGAGGTATTAATATTTCTAACACTGCAGCATGTCTTGTATAGCTTGAATTGGTGTTGAACTACTGGTAACAATTTAAGAAGTAGTTTTGAGGACAAGCTATCTATTTTAAAAGAAGAAGAGTTGATTTAAGAAGATCAGATGTTGGTCCTTTATGAATATTTCATAGGGGTGAAGTGTTTTCTTTGTGCCAACTTTTACCACAGTTGTTATTGTTCCCACAATCTCATCTTTCCCTTTTCCATAGGTTTGGGAGGAGGTTACTTCTGACATGGTGTCTTCTTCAGCTGGCCGTTGCTGACACCTGTGCTGCCTTTGCTCCCACATTTCTGGTTTACTGCTCACTACGCTTCCTGGCTGGCATGTCCACCATGACCATTGTGACAAATGCTATTCTTCTCAGTAAGTCAGCACTGACTCTTGGACATTTACTGAGACTTGACTTTTACTTTGATATTCTACCTTTGCTTGAAGTAATTATTCAGTGATGTTTTCTTTCAGTTGTAGAATGGACAAGTCCCAAATACCAAGCTATGGGAACAACAATGGCAATGTGTGCTACTAGTTTTGGGAATATCCTACTGGGAAGCCTGGCTTTTGCTATTCGAAACTGGCATACTCTTCAGCTGGTTCTGTCTATACCGATGTTCTTCTTTTTTATTTCCTCAAGGTATGAGCTCCCTTTTGTCTTTCTCTTCTAAAACCATGGTATGGTAATGTACATGGCATCAGGACATAAAAATTTATTTCTTCTTGGTTCTACATGAGGATGTGCTCTCAGAACAAGTGTCTTGGTACAATTTGAGAAGCAGGGCGAGTAGGATGGTCAGATGAAATTGAGGACATTGAAAATCTTTCAATTCATTGTAACTAGTAAATATTTTTTTGTAAAATATTATCCCAAGCTTTGCAAGTGATATACTGAAAATTATTTACTGTTTATGTGAATTTCTCTTTAACTGTTATATACTGTTTTTACTAATAGGTAAAATATAAGATATTCTATTATATTTACATCATAGATAAGCAACAAATAATGTTTTAGGCATGGGATACAGTTTTTAAAATATGATACACTATTTGGAATTCAAGTCAACTATGCTTACTAAAACAAGAACCATGAAAACAAAATATCAATGTATCCTTACCTGAAGTTCTGGGACTTTCAGCTTATCCTTGATGTAAGCCTCATTTTGTACTGTGTAGAAAGAATTATTGCAAACATATTTCCTTTGGAGATTGGTAACTCAGAAGGATCCAGAGTGTCAGAGCAGGTCCTCAAGAGTTTGCAGTGACAAACTGAGGTAGGTGAAGGAGGGGAAAGAGCAGGGAGCAACTTAGTGAACTAATAACCAGGAGAAAACAAAAATGAGTAGTTTTCAGGATAGAAAGAGAAATAATAAAGGCAGTGGAAGAGTCAGGAATGCAATCCCTCAGTGGCAGAAGGGAAGCATTTCTCAAGAAGCCAAAAGTCTTTCTACCACCTAGCTCAAGAAAAACAGACACTGACCAATATATCCACAATCAGAACAGATAATAAATTCAGGAAAGCTGAGCTGTGTTTACTCAGGAGAATGTTTTAGATGTGTCCGGCTGGAGAGTGAATCACCACTCCCCGGAAAGGTCTTGGAGCCTTCCAGCAGAGGTGTTTGGATCAGGGAAGCCCTGACAGCTTAAAGGAACTTGTTAATTACCCTTCCTGACCCCCCGGTTGGTAGTACCTGAATTTTATCCTTGTTTTTAAGATAGCATTTCCTGTTTTATTTGCCTTATTTCTCCCTCTTTTTTCTTCATTTTTGTCTTTCACTTGGTACACATGCATTTTGAATATCTGTGAGTGTCCATACTGAGAGCCGATTTGGGCAAAAAAGAGAAAATACTCTTTTATGAGAATACAGTGTGGGGTTAAACTCAGAGTGACTAGTCAATCAGTCTGCAGAGTGGAGAAGAAAGTGCCGCAGTCTGGCTGGGCATGATTCAGGGGCCACTTGTCAAAAGAAACAAACTTTATTTTTAGAACCACAAACGCCAAACAAAACAGCTCCTCAGGAAAAACCCTCAGAGCCCAACTGCCACCACCGGCTTCCCACAAGCCTCACACACACACACGCCAAGCCTCTTCCACTCCCACAATCCTCCTGCTCTTGAGGCTGATTGGCTGGGTTGTGTGGACAGAGCCAAAGAAGTCCCCCAATGAGCAGCTCCATGGTCTGAAAGGGCAGGGAAACAGCCCAATGAGTATCATCGCAGAGGAGCCAATCAGCTAGATGTTGCTGGGGCCGCTGTGAGCCAATCATGAGCCGGTAGCTGGAAGTTTGCTGGGGCCCCTTTGGCTGTGGCTCTCATAATCTCCCCCTCTCTGTTTAAACAACAAGCATGTGGCTTAGGGACCGTGCCTGCCTTAGGTTGTCCAATAGTACATATGGTCCTTACCCATTATCAGATGAGCTGACCTCAAGGCGTCAGCCTCCTGTCTTAGGTTGGTACCATTGTAATTGGATCTTACCCGTCACTGACTACCGGTCCAGTATACAGCCACACCTGTGGAGAGGTACCAGCGGGAGGGTGAGGTTCTTTGCCTCACCTCTGTTGGCCCCCAAATTTTAGCTGAACAATCATGACAAGCAGAAGGGAGGAAGATACACCAATCCAATTGACGGCTCCTTTTGGAAAATTTGTACCACCGATGACATCATCAGCAAAAACACCCCAACACTACCACAAGTCGCTGCACCAACAGATAGTTCACAATGCATACAAGTGAGTTCACAATGCATACAAGTGACACATAGTCTAGGCAAGTTCTGCAAGCAGTTCAGTGATGGCTATTGCAGAAGCTGTAGATTGGTTTTACCTTTGTCTTCACTGGCACTGGGATGAAGATAGGAGTTCTGGCAATAATGGCTAAAGAAAAAATTATGTAACATTCCAGAAGGCACTAAAAGAAAACAATTTTCTTAACAATTTACATTATCTTAAAGAGAATTATTAAATATAATGTAAAGGAAAGGTGAAAGTAAACAAACAGATCTGTTAACCTCCTTTTTTGTTCACATATTAAAACAATCCTCAACAGTTGTTTACCCAATTTAAATTAAACCATTTAAATCACGTGAATAAAAAAATATATTTGGATCCATTTTTTCATGAGCGCTCATCATATATGATATGTGGACATACGTACATTCAAACATATAACACAAAACACAAGTGTGCACACATAATATAATACATACAACACATAACATAATAGTAAAGGCCTTATAACTTTTTACAGATAAAATCTCCATTGCAATGTTTAAAAACTCTATAGTCAAAAAATAGAACTGATCAGCAAAACATTAACCTAGGTCTGTATGAGCTCAAAAAACAAAATAGAACTTCATGATATGGGAAAGGGCAATAATAAAATAGATATTGAAAAAAGCATCCTGGTTCTGTCGCAGATGTAAGGATAGCCAAACTGGAGTTTTGGATATCAGCTGTTATGGATTTGAGCCAAATCATCTTCTTTTTGACCTGTAGAAATTGCTTTAGTTAATCTCTCTGGAATCCAAATTGGCTGCTGTTCTCCCTGTGGAAACACAAACACAAACAGGCCCCAGACTCCACACAATCACTGGACGGATAATAAAACTCCTAAATAATTAATTGGAAAATTTAATTGTACTTTATCTATTGCTATCTCTAGATTATAATTTTTTTAATAAGTTTTTAAGTGTGGCATAACATTCTAGCAATGTGTTTTTAGCCTTGTGTGCTAATAACACATCATGCATATAGTGAAATATTTGTAGTTCAGGATTTTGATTTCTAAGTAGCCGGATTACTTTGTTAACAGAAATTTGACATATAGTTGGGCTGTTAGCCATCCCTTGAGGGAGTACTTTCCATTCATATCTCTGATCAGGACCTTCATGATTCAGTGCAGGGATAGTAAATGCAAAACGTGGACTATCCTCAGGATGAATTGGAATTGAAAAAAAAACAATCTTTAATATCTATAACTAAAACATACCAAGTTTTTGGCAAAGCAGACAACTGAGGAATCCCCGATTGAGCAGGTCCCATAATAACCATCTCATTATTAATGGCTCTTAAATCTTGCAATAATCTCCATTTACCAGATTTCTTTTTGATGACAAAAATGGGAGTATTATGAGGAGATACAGAAGGTTGTATATGTCCTTCCGCTAATTGTTGTTTGACCAGGTCATGGGCTGCTTGTATCCTTTTTTTAGTCAGGGGCCACTGAGGAACCTATACTGGTATTTCTGATTTCCAAGTAATTTTTATTGTCTCAGTGGCCCTTTCTGAAAATCCAACCCATGTCTGTCTGTTCCTTGATCTATACAAATAGATATTGTATTGGTGCTGCTATACCTTGTTCTTGTTTTTCTAATCTTTTTCCTTTCCTAAAACCTTGTCTAGTCATAATAGTGGGTGCATTTTGGTTGATGTTATTTGTTAATGTCAAACCTAATTGATCTAGGACATCTCTTCCCCATAAATTTATGGGAAGATGATCCAATACATATGGCTGTATAGTTCCTTCACATCCTTCAGGATCCTTCCAATCTAATACCATTGCACTTCTATGGGGATTAGTCACCACTCCTAGGCCTCGAAGTGTTTGAGTGGCTTGTTGTAATGGCCAATGTTTTGGCCATTCTTGATGAGAGATGATGCTAAGGTCTGCACCTGTATCCAGTAGCCCATTAAATTCATGTCCTTGAATATTTAGTTTTAGCATGGGGTGAGAATCTAAATTTAAAGAAAGCATAGCCCAATCTACACCTGTGGAGCCTAATTCCTTGGAACCTCTTTCTACAGCACGGCTGGAAAATTTATCATGTAGGCTTGGTATTATTAGTAACTGTGCTATTCTATCTCCTGGTGAAATTACTGATATACCCTTTGGAGAACTGGCTATAATTTTTATTTCACCTTTATAATCGGGATCAACTACCCCAGGACTTATCATAAGTCCTTTTAGAGTAGAAGAGCTGCGTCCCAATAATAAGCCTACTGTTCCTTGGGGAAGAGGTCCTTTCACCCCTGTGGGAATGATTTGAACTCCCATCTCTGGAGTTAGTACTGATCTGGCGGAGGCGCAGATGTCCAACCCTGCACTCCCTCTGGTTTGTCTGATGAGGGATCTGATGGACAATGTGTCCTGGGCACTACCCTGATGGGGTTGCTGGGTTCCTCCAGTGCTCCGTATATTTGTGGTTTTGGGCCCCGGAGCATTGGGCCCCCCTGTCCATTTTTTGGCAATGGAGCCCAATGCCTTTCTCCACGATATCGTGGATAAACACTTGGTCCTTGTTTGTTTTTTCATAATGGAGTACCCTCTATGGTGGTTTGAGAATGGCACTCATTAGCCCAATGTCTCCCTCTACGGCATCGTGGGCAAATACCCAGTATTCTACTCCTTTGATACCTAGTTTTGTTAAACCCTCCTCCTATGGGGCAATTTCTTTTAAAATGTCCTGTTTGTTCACAATTGTAGCATGTTCTTGGCCTGGCATCTAAAGCCTGTTTTACTGCAGCTGCCACAATTTGCCCTTGTTCATTAATGTGTCTGGCATCTAAAGCCTGTTTTACTGCAGCTGCCACGACTTGCTCTTGTTCATTAATGTCTCTACATAATTTAATATATGTGTTTAAATCTTCATGTTTACATGGTCTAATGATATCTCTGCACCAACGATTCGCTTGGTCATAAGCCAGTTGTTTTATTAATGTCATTGCTTGTTCTGTATTCCCAAAAACTCTGGTAGCTGTTTGAATAAGCCTATCTACAAATTCAGCATGAGGTTCATTAGCTCCTTGTATTACCTTAGATAATTGACCTTGTAAACCTCCATGTCCTTGTAAAGTCTTCCATGCCCTAACCGCCTCTATAGCAATTTGTGCATATACGCCAGGATCATATGCAATTTGTTGCTGCTGATCCTCATAAGGTCCCTTTCCTAACAACATATCTAGATTTCTCTGAGGATAACCAGCTGCTGCATTTCGCCTAGCTGTCTCCTTGCAAAATTCCTCATTGGCAACCTTCCATAACAGTTATTGACCTCCATTTAGCACAGCTTTACACATATTAGCCCAATCTGCTGGCGTCATGTTCAAGTTGTTAATGGATTCGACCAAGCTTACAGTGAAGGGTGCTTGAGGACCATAGGTTGTTACAGCCTCTTTTAGCTGCTTCACTGTTTTGAAATTTAAAGCATGGTAAATTCACTGCCCTCCTACCTCAAATACAGGGCATATTAATACTTGAGATCCTGTCTCAGGATCCCAACTATCAACTGCGGGGGTTGGGAGCCTCCCGGCATATGGAGGTGGTGCTGTTGATTGGACACTTATGCCCTCTGGTGATAGAATGCTGTTAGTAGCAGTCTCCTGTAGAGGTGGTGCTGTTGGTTGGACACTTACGCCCTCTGATAGAAAGGTGTTAGTAGCAGTCTCCTGTTGTAACTTTTCCCCTGATGGCTTTTTCTGCTCTAAACTTCCTTCCTCTGTCTGACTAGCTCGAAAGACCTTCTCTTTTACTTGAATCTTTTCCTCTTTCTGACTAACTTGAGAGACCTTCTCTTTTTCTTGAATCAATATGTCTTCTCCTTCCTCTACCTTTGTCTGATCTGAAGGCTTTGGACTAAGCAAACCAGATACGAATGTCCACAATGGCAATGTGCCAACTGGCAGAGTCCCTGGGTTGTTCTTTTCTATTCTTTTTAAATCCTCACCATGATGGTTCCATTGTGATATATTTAACAACTCCTCTTTAAAAAGCCATGGGCTATATTTTTGTATTATATCAACGTATGCCCTGACTGCTCTTGATTTTACTGGGAAGCCTCCTTCCTCTAACAATTTACTTAACACTCTTTCGGTTTGTGTTTTACTAATTTCTGATCCCGTATTTCTACTATAATACAAACCCAACAAGATGATGCCAAACCAAACCGAGACAGAATGAAATAAAAATGGAACAACACAAAATCATTATAGCCTTTCTATCCTCCTGACATATGCATCCGTCCTTTCTCCCTATCTGTTCCTCAGACGTAAATAGTTTTTCCTCAGATGTGAGCAGTTTTTCTTCCGTCTCACTCATCTCCAGGGACAGGCAACTTAAAACAAAAGTGAAGCAAAACAAAAGAGGAATCTTAAAATGGCTACCCATCCTCTCGCCCTGCCCTCAGGGGCGAGCAGTTTACTTATTCTCAGTCGCTCACCATGCAAGCCACCAAATGCCGCAGTCTAGCTGGGCATGATTCAGGAGCCACTTGTCAAAAGAAACGAACTTTATTTTTATAACCACACAGGCCAAACAAAACAGCTCCTCAGGAAAAACCCTCAGAGCCCAACTGCCACCACCGGCTTCCCACAAGCCTCTCCCACTCCCACAATCCACCTGCTCTTGAGGCCGATTGGACTTCCCTTTGAAATTGACAGTATAATCTCTGAGTGAAAAGTGTGACTGATGGGAGAGGACTGGAATAGATTATGATGAGACATAAAGTCCCATATCCTCAAGCTTCGGAGAGGCTGGATGATAGAGTGACGTTCCTACACACCTTTTCCTAGCACATGTGCAGTAACTCTTGGAAAGAGGGATGGAATTTAATTCAGGTCAGTCTATAGACAAAGCAAGTGGAGGAGCTGGTCAGGAGACCTGGCAGATCTACATTCCCACCTGCAGACACAAGAACAAAACCATTTGGAGAGTGAAAACTCTCTCACCCCTCCACGACCCGTCAGCAAGGGGGACAAGCAAGAAGCTAGCTGAATTCAGCATACAGACTAACCTAACAAGTTTGGCAGGTTAGCTCACTCCTTAAAAACTACAAAGGGTGTGAAGTCTGTATCATATAGATTTTCTTTTTAAAAATTTTATTGGATTTTTTAGTTATATATGACATTAAAATCCAGTTTGATGTAATTATGCTAGCATGGGATATGTCTTATTCTATTTAGGCTTCTATTCTAGTGTATGTGCCTGATGGTGAGATTCACTGTGACGTTTTCATATATGTACAGGGAAAATTATGTCAGGTCCATCCAATGTCTTTCCTCTTTCTATCTGCCTTGCTTTCCCTCCAATGCCCATTGTGAAATCTAATGAACCTCTATTCTTTCCCCTTCCTGTTATTTTGGATTAGCTTCCCCATATTAGAGAAAACATTTGACCTTTGGCTTTTGGGGATGGGCTTATTTCACTTCTGATTGTCTCCAGATCCATCCATTTACTGGCAAATATCGTAAAGTCATTTTTCTTTCTCACATTTGGTGGTTTCTAAAATTAAAACACTGAATACAAAATTCTCATTTCAAAAATTCAAAAGAAGCAATCCAAACACTTTTATGAAAATTATTGTCTTACCTTATTGATACACAACATAATCTCTCATACTCAACTTTGTCCTCCTTGCCAATCTTCACTTGAGACCCATCCTGCACCCATTATACTCTCCCCATTTTAACTCTTGTCTTCTATCCCTTCCCATACTTTCTTTCTTTTTTATTTTTCTTCTTTTTTGTTCCATCTTCAAATTCAATTTAGTCTATAGTTGTTAAATGTGATCTTTAGAGCTTGTTCTGTATTACTTGTTGCACACGTTCCTTCTGGGTTAATAGAGTTATAGAGATCATTTTTAATTGCAGATATAATGTGTGTTGATATATGGGTAACCCTTACGCTACCATTGTTACTTATGGCATCTTTCCTTTCAAAGAGGCATTGGAAGTTGAAATTAACATTTTGATTTTGCTGACGTGATGTGTTGAAGCTAGGCTATCCCCCAAGCACAGGGCTTATTATAAAGAGATAACTACACTAAAGGACTCCTATTACCAGGGGAACCAATGTCAGGTTGGGGGACAAACCCAGGCTGCAACATGTCCTGCCCCAGAAATATTCAGAATCAAATTGGAAGGAAAATTGGTTTTATTCAAAGCCAGCTTTGAAGGAAGATAGAAGAAACTGACTGCTTCTTTGAACTCTTTAAAGGCTAGCAAAGATGTTAAAGGATGAGTTGAAATGGATCAGGAGTCTGAACAGGTGGGCATGACTGAATGTAGGAAGGCCATATTCAAGATTGCAGAGTGGGGCTGGATTGTGGCTCAGTGGTACAGCAGTTGCCTAGCACACGGGAGGCCCTGGGTTCGATCCTCAGCACCACATAAAAATAAGTAAGTAAAATGGAGGTATTGTGTCCAACTACAACTAAAAAAAATAAATATTTTTTTAAAAAGAGTGCAGAGTGTATAAGAATTGTAGAGAATGGGTTATCTAGCCCTATGTACAATTCTTGGAAATCCCCTGGGACTGACTTCCAGCAGAGATTAGCATTTATCTGGCCTTAGGTGTGTGTGATCTAATCTCTCCAAAGCAGTTACTATTATAGAGCTTGGGCCTTCCAAGGGAACTGCTGCAACATGAAGACTCCCCACCCCTTCAAACCAAATTCTTGTGATCAAGTTAGTAAGATTTCAAATATGTAAGTCAGAGTAAGTGGAATGACATTATTGAAGGGATAGGAAAAGGGGACACTCTCAAGGTAGAGAGTTGGTCCTCTGACACAGGAAAGGGACAACATGACTGTTCTGCACTCCAGTTTTATTGGCTATCCAAGAGAAGTTTCTAGCAAATCCTATCCTGGTCTATCACTTGATGATTAATGGGCAGCACATGATATCAGACTTCGAAGTTCCCACTGCCATGACAATTCCAAGTTACCTTGGCCCTTGCTGACCAGTTCTGATCGGATTATTTTTTTTAAAAAAAATTATTTACTTGTTCTAATTTGTTATACGTTACAGCAAAATGATTTTCAATTCATAGTACACATATGAAGCACAATTTTCATTTCTCTGGTTTTATACAAAATAGCCTCACACCATTCGTGTTTTCAAAAATATACCTAAGGTAATGATGCCCATCTCATTCCACAATCTTTCCTACCTCAATACTCCCTCTTCCCCTTCTTCCCTTTGTCATATGCAAAGTTCCTGCATTCTTCCCATGCTCCCCCTGATCCTCATTATGGATCAGCATCCACTTATCAGAGAAAACATTTAGCCTTTGGTTTTCTTGGATTGGCTAAATTCACTTAGTATGATATTCTCCAGTTCCATCCATTAACCTGCAAATGCCATGATTTTATTCTCTTTTAATGCTGAGTAATATTCCATTGTGTATATATACCAGTATCTTTATCCTTTCATCTATTGAAGGGCATCTAGGTTGACTCCACAATTTAGCTACTGTGAATTGTGCTACTATAAACATTGTTGTGGGTGTGTCACTGTAGTATGCTCTTTTTAAATTCTTTGAGTACATTCCAAGATTTCTCAAAAATCTCCATACTGCTTTCCAGATTGGTTGCATCTATTTGTAGTCTCATCAGCAATGTATGGATGTGTCTTTTTCCCCACATCCTCACCAACATTTATTGTTGCTTTTATTCTTAATAACTGTTATTATGACTGGAGCGAGATGAAATCTTAGAGTAGTTTTGATTTGCACTTCTAATTGCTAGAGGTGTTGAACATTTTTTCATATACTTTATAGACTGATTTTATATCATCTTCTGAGAAGCATCTGTTCAGTTCCAGTTCTTTAGCCCATTTATTGATTGGGTTATTTGCTGCTTTGCTGTTTTTTGAGTTCTTCATATATTCTGGAGATTAGTACTCTATCTGATGTCTATGTGGTAAAAATTTGCTCCCATTCTGTAGGCTCTCTATTCACTTCACTGATTTTTTTTTTTTTGCTGAGAAGTAGCTTTTCAGTTTGAATCCATACCATTTACTGATTCTTGTTTTTATTTCTTGTGCTTTAGGAATTTTGCTAGGGAAGTTAGGGCCTAATCCAACATGATGAAGATTTGGGCCTATGCTGGTATATACTCTAATAAGTCCAGGGTCTCTGGTCTATTTTCTAGGTCCTTGATCCACTTTGTGTTGAGTTTTGTACATGGTGAGTGATAGGGGCTTAATTTCATTTTGCTGCATATGGATTTCCAGTTTTCCAGGCACAATTTGTTAAAGAGGCTATACTTTCTCCAATACATGTTTTTGGTGCCTTTCACTAGTATGAGATATTGTATTTATGTGGGTTTGTCTCTGTGTCCTCTATTCTGTACCACTGGTCTACAAGTCTATTTTTATGTCAATACCATGTTTTTTTTTTTACTATTGTTCTGTAGTATACTTTAAGGTCTGGTATTCTGATTCCACCTGTTTCACTCTTCTTGCTAAAGATTGTTTTATCTATTCTGGGTCTTTTATTTTTCCAGATGAATTTCATGATTTACTTTTCTATTTCTCTGAGGAATGCCATTGGGATTTTGATCAGAATTTGATTAAATCTATACAGTGTTTTGGTAGCATGGTCATTTTGACAATATTAATTCTGCCTATCCTAGAACAAGGCAGATCTTTCTCTTTTATAAGGTCTTATTTAATATCTTTCTTTAGCATTTAGTAGTTTTCATTGTAGAATTTTTTCTTCTTTTTCATTGATTTCCAAGTGTTTGATTTTTTTCTGAGGCTATTGTAAATGGGATAGATTTCCAAGTCTCTCTTTCAGAGGTTTCATCTCTGATGTACAGAAATGCTTTTGATTTATGGGTATTGATACTTTGATAAATTCATTTATTAGTTGTAGAAATTTTCTGTGGAATTTTTTGGATCCTCTAAGTATATATTCATGTCACCATAAATAGTGAGTTTGAATTCTTCTTTTTACTATTTGTGTCCCTTTAATTTATTTTATCTGTATAATTTTTAAGTTGACTGGCAGACTGGATTTTTTAAAAGACTCAACAATATGCTACATTCCAGGGACTCATAGCACAAGACATTCATGGACTGAAGGTGAAAGTTTGGGAAAAAACATACATTGCTGTGTAAGGAAGCAGGCATTTCCTCACTTATATCAAATAAAGTAGACTTCAAGCCAAAACTAATCAAAAGGGATAAAGAAGAATATTTTGTACTGATTAATGAAACCATACACCAACAAGAGATAACAATTATAAATATATATGCCCCAAACAATGTAGCATCTACATTCATTAAACAATTTCAAGAGTCAAATAAACCACAACACAACGCTACCCTGTATTCTATCAGATCATAGTGAAACATAATTAGGAATCAATTATAAAATAAAAAATAAAAATTACTCAAACACCTGGAGACTAAATAATATGCTATTGAATGAACAATGGATTGCAGAAGACATCACAGAGGAGATTCAAAAATTATTAGAGGTAAATGAGAACACTGGTACAATATATATACATCTCTGGGACACCATGAAGGCAGAACTGAGAGGAAAGTTGATTGCATGGAGTTTATTTCTTCAAAGAAGAAAAAGTCAACAAATGAATGACCTGACATTACATCTTAAAGCACTAGAAGTGAAGAACAAATCAACACTAGAAGTAATAGAAGACAGGAAATATTTAAAATTAGAGCTGATATCAATAAAATTAAAACCAAAGAAATAAGAAAGTTGACAAAATAAGAAGTTGGTTCTTTAAAAAAATAAATAAAATTGTTAAACACTTAGCCATGCTAAAGAAGAGAAGGAAAGAGAAAACAGAAATTTCTAAAATGTGTGATGAAATAGGAAATATGATGAACACTACTGAAGTACAGAAGATAATTAGAAATTATTTTGAAACTTTGTACTCCAATAAAATAGAAAACATAAGAGACATTAAAAAATTTCTAGAGTCATATGATTGACCTAAACTGAATCAGGATGATGTATACAATTTAAACAGATTAATTTTGAGCAATGAAATAGAAGATGCCATCAAAAGTCTACCAACCTAAAAAAGCCCAGGATCATACGGATTCACCACTGAGGTCTACAAGACCTTCAAAGAATTACTAATTTCAACACTCCTCAAGTTATTCCATGAAATAGAAAAAGAAGGAATACTTCCGAACTCATTCTATGAGGCCAATATTACTCTGATTTCAAAACCAAATCAAGACATCAAAGAAAGAAAACTTCAGACCAATATCTCTAATGAACATAGATGCAAAAATTCTCAATAAAATTCTTGCAAATTGAATACAAAAACATTAAAAAGATAGTGCACCATGATCAGGTAGGATTTATCCTAGGGATGCAAGTTTGGCTCAACATATGAAAATTGATAAATATAATTCATCACATCAATAAATTTAAAGATAAGAATCATGTGATCATCTCAATAGAGGCAAAAAAATGAGAAAATACAGCACCACTTCATGTTCAAAACACTAGAAAAACTAGGGATAATAGGAATAGCTCAACATTGTAAAATCTATCTATACTAAGTCCAAGGGAAACAACATTCTAAATGGAGAAAAATTGAAAGCATTTCCTCTTACAACTGGAAAAAAATAGGGATGCCTTCTTTCACTATTTCTATTTAACATAGTCCTTGAAACACTAATTGGATACTTAATGTTACATTCTTACAGATTTTAGGGTAGAAGGAACTAATCTATCTCCAGGGCTTCAGGATCTGGTCAAAAAAGTCTCCCCCTTCAAGGTAAATTGGGTTCCTCTCATTGACATCATCTTGGGGTTGCATTTCTCCTGCAGTTAACATCTTGGAAATGAAAGGTAGTTTGCTGAGGAATGTGACATATCCTGTCCACTTAGGCCAGATAGTGCTACAGGTAATTGCTTCTTAGAAAAGAAAGCAAGTCAGGGTGAGCACAGTGGGCCTTTTTATAGAATATTCTCTTAACCTCAAGTTCCCACCATTTTCATTTGTCTATCTCCTGACAGTACTACCAGACAAAGCTCCAGAGTTTGGAGCAGAGATAAACTCCAACCACCAGGACTTGCCATTTAAAAGTCTATGTCATCTCCACCCTGGGAAAGCATTGACCTAATCTATCCAGACAAAATGCCACTGACGGTACTCCCTCCCAGTTTGGTTCTACCTTATACTGGTGAGAAGAGAAGCTGAGAGCTATTTCAACCAGTTTTGGTTCCAGGACAATCTAGCTGGCAGCTTGGTGAGCAACACAAAAAAGGAAGGGTTTATCTATTCCTTGCTCTATCTAAGGGGGAGAGAGTCCAGGAATTAATGGAAAGAAGGTCAGTCTGTCATAGGCAGAGAACATCTATCCTTGTCAAATTTGACCCTCTCCACAGAGAATATTCTTTCAAGTTTCATGAAAATGTTTCTCTCTGTGTGTGTTTATTTGCTGATAGGTTTATGAATATACACACACATATATTTGCTTCTTTTTCCTTTTTCATGTTCATCATTTTAAAAAATGTACATTTGTTATTTTCCTCTGTTTTATTTTTTGAGTATTAAGGTTTGTATTTGTTTTGTTCAGTCTTTCTTTTAATGTTTTTGTTTCATGGTTACTCTTTCCTTTCTTCTTCATCTTATAGCTAGATGCTCTTGCTCTATGTTATTTTTTTCTCTTTTCTGTTTTTCTTTTTCACTTTTTTTATCCCTCACATGCTATCTCATTTCCTTCTCTCTACTTAATGTACTGGTTATTCCAACTTTCTTCTTGTTCCATTTTATTTCCTTTTAATAAAATGTATTCTTATCACCATTTAGGACTATCTAGTTTAAATAATTTCCTGCTACTCTTACTGTTGTGTTTATTAGTAGGATGGATTTCACAGACAACACCTACTCTTTACTTTAACAGTACTTTAATACACAGAGTAAAGAAGATGAAACCCTCAATCTGATAATCAGGTCCTAAGTAGGAATGGCTGGGCACAGGGACTCA
The DNA here is from genome assembly GCF_045843805.1 of Urocitellus parryii. NCBI lineage: Eukaryota > Metazoa > Chordata > Mammalia > Rodentia > Sciuridae > Urocitellus > Urocitellus parryii. Next base: position 10,378,969 of record NC_135534.1, on the reverse strand, counting down.
GGTGCCATTCCTCCTCCTAAGAAAAAAATACAGAGAAATAACACTAAAACTGTGGACACCACACATAAAAGGTTCTCAATATAATTTTCCCATACTTTTAAAGAATACACAGAATTGTTAAATCTAGGAAAAAACTCATGGAAGTGTAAACCATGAACCCTACTGTATACAACACCATTGCCATCTATAGAAGTATCTCACTCTCATTAGACCTATGGAAAAGTGTAATTCTGAAGCCACGACACAATGCACTCCATATAAAAGTATACAAATCACACCACTAAGAACTAGTAGGGATGCTCTACTACAAAACTCACCTGGAAGTACATGGAACAATTAACAACAACCTGATATTACAGAACCCTTTTTTTTTCAGGAAAATGATGTGCCTTAAAAAGGCAAACGCATAAGAGCAGAAGAGAAATCTATTCCAATAGACACAAAAATCCAACACAGGAATACAAGAAATACCACAAAAATAGGATAGATAACAAAACACTCTTAAAGTTAGTAACTCACCAGCAAATGATTCCAAAGATATTGAAGTGAACAAAATACCATGTAAATAATTCAAAAGGATAATTATAAAAATGATCAAGGAATTATGTAAGAACACAGAAAAATAACTGAGTGAATGGAGTAAGGCAGTACAAGATATGAATGGCAAATTTAGCAAAGAGATAGAAATATTTAGAAAGAACCAAGCCAAAATCTTGGAAATGAAAGGCACCATAAATCATATAAAACATTCAGATGAAAGTCTCCCCAAAGGAGTTGACTATGTAGATGACAGAATCTCAAAGCTGGAAGAGAAACTGTGTGGCCTCAAATATTCAGATAGATTTAAGTAAAATAAAAAGGAACCATGAACAGAATATACAAGAATTCTGAGACATTAACAGAACAAATTTAAGACTTATTTGAATTGGGGAGTGTTTTGAGATGCAGGCTAATGACATGGAGAAACTCTTAAGGGAAACATTAACAGAAGAATTTCAAAATCTTGGAAATGAGTTGGACATTCAGATACAGGATGCATTCAGAACCCTAAATAGACAGGATCAAAATAGAATCTCTCCTCAACATGTTTTAATTAAAAGGCCTAAAATATAAAGAAATCATAGAATTTCCAAATCCTCAAGAGAAAAAAAATCAGATCACTTCCAATTTCTTAGCATAAAAGCTAATATCCAGAATGACTTTGAACAATGTTAACTAAAATACCGCTTCACCAAGATTGTGATATCCTAAGAAAGCTATTATTCAGAATTTTTAAAAATTAAAATCTTTCAAGATAAGCAGAAAATAATTCGTAACTACCAAGAGAGAACTACAAAAATACTTAAATAGTACATACAGAAGAAGTCAGAAGCAAACTCATGAGCTCACAAATGGACAAATCTCATTTAAAGAACAGCTAAGAAAATGAGAAGTAAGATCAAATTAAACAGTAGAAAAAATGGCAAAAATTAATAAACACCTCTGTACATTACCATTGAATGTAAGAAGTCTCAACTTTCTAAGTAAAAGGCATATGTTGTCAGGATGATTTACCAGACAAGACCCATCTATATGTTGTTGGCAAGAGACTCATTTTATATGAAAAGACAGAAACATGCTTAAAGAGAAAGCATGAAAAAATATATTCCATTCAAATTGAGCCCCCAAAGAAGTCAATCTAGAAATGCTCATAACCAACAAATAAGACAAGAAAGAAGGTCACTTCAAACAGGTCAAATTAATCCAATAAAAGATGTAATGATAGTAAATATTTATGCCAGTGTACCTCACTATAAAAAACAGACACTACTAGACTTCAAGAATCAGACAGGCCCTAATATAAAAAAATACTGGGTGATTTTAACACACCTCTCTTTCCAATCGATAAATCTCGGACATCAACTCAACAAAGCCTCTTTAGACCTAAAAAATATTGTATAAGTAGAATGGACTTACCAGACATCAATAGAATATTTCATCCAACAACACCCAAATTAATTTTCTCCTCAAGTACTCAATGTACGTTCTATAAAATATTCCATATTTTAGGCTACAGAGTCACTCTTAAAAATAAGAAAATACCAATATAATTACTTCATCTTATTACATCATAGTGGAATAAAATTAGAAATAAACACCAAGAAAAACTACAGAAAATATGAAAACACACAGATAGTAAATACTACACTGTCAAATGATAAGTGGGTCATAGAAGAAAACAAGGGGGAAATTTAAAGATTCCTAGAATGAAATGAGAATAGATATAAAGAATATCAGATCATCTGGGACAATATGAAGGGAGTTATAAGACAAAGTTTATAACTCTAAGTGCCTAAAAAAGAACATCTGAAAGATCCCAAGCAATCCAATGATGCATCCCACAGTACTGGAAAAACAAGAACAAACCCATTGCTAAACCCATAGAAGAAAGGAAATACTATCAGAGCCAATCCAATAAAAAAGAAAATAAAAAGTATTGATGAGATTAATCCTTGATTCTTTGAAAAGATAAGCAAAATGATAAACCCTTAGCCAAGATAGACAAAATAAAGAAAATAGACACCAATTAATAAAATCATACTGAAAAAGAAAATATTACCAAAGACATCACCTAAATACAGAGGATCATTAGGTACAATTTTGAAAACTTATACTCCAAGTAATTGAAAAATCTAGAAAAAAATGGATGCATTTTTAGACACATATAACCTGCCACAATTGAATCAAGAGCATACATAAACCCAAACAGATCAATAACAACTAAAATACGAGGCAGTAGTAAAAATATTTCCAACAAAGAAAAGTTTAGGACCACATGGGAATTCATATGAAATCTACTAGACTTTTTTAAAAAAAGAATGTCAAGCTCCTCAAATTATTTCATAAAGTAAATACGGGTGAAACACTACCAAGTTTATTCTATGAAGTCAATGTCATCCTGATAACAAAACCAAATAACAACACACAAAGGAATGAAAATTACAGAAATATCCCAGATAGACATAGAGACAATAATCTTCAAAACATATTAGCAAATTGAATTCAAGAACACATTCAGAAGGTTTTACTTATGAACAAGTTGACTTCATTCCAGGAATGAAATGATGGTTTATATAGGCAAATCAATAAATGTAATATACCACAGAGAATTAAGACAGTCATCTCAATAGATGCAGAGCAATCTTTGACAAAATTCAGCACCCATTCATGATAAAACATTAACTAAATTATTGATAGAAGAAATTTACTTCAACACCAAGAAGCCTATATATGAATAATCCAAATGCAAAGTCATACTGAATGAAGAAAAATAGAAAGCATTTTCTCTAAAATAAAGAACAAGGCAAGCATGGTCACTCCCATAACTCCTATTTGATATAGCTCTTGAAACTCTATCCAGATCAGTTAGGCAAGAGAAGGAAATAATAGGAATGCACACAGGAAAGGAAATAGTCGAATTTTCACTGTCTGAAGATTAATATAATGCTGTATTTGAAAGATTCAAAACTTCAACTGAAAACATCTAGATCTAATAAAAGAATTCAGTGAAGTTGCTGGAAAATAAATCAGCATTTAGAAAATCAATAACTTTCCTAAGCACTAATAATGACTTTGTTAAAAGAGATCAGGAAAACAAATCCATTTGCTATAGGCTCAAAAACAAAGGAAAATGAAAAAAAAATCCTTAGAAATAGGCTGGGTGCAGTAGTGCATGTCTATAATCTCAGTGATTTGAGAGTCTGAAATAGGTAGTCAAAGGTAATTGGTCAGCCTGGGCACCTTAGTGAGACCCTGTCTCAAAAGAAAATAAAAAATGATAGGGATGATGATCAGTTGTAGATCGTGCCTAAGTAAAATCTCTATTATTCCCCAGACGAAAACAAACAACTAAGCAAGAACAACAACAAAAACCAACATCTGAAGAAGACTGTACCCCTTCATTTGTGTGTTGCAAAGAGCAAATTCTTAGTCCAGGATGTCACCTTCAGAATCACATTTTCTTGTCTTGGGTTCAGTTTCCAAACTCAATCACTCTTGCTCTGGCCCTTCTGAATTCCTGGACAGACAGGTCTCTCCCAGCCAGTACTGCAAGCAGCCAGATCAGAAGGTGAGGGGTAGAGCCAGGAGGGTTTCCACAACCAGTTGTCCTCTGTGTAAATCTCTGTTGATGTGTGATTTTCTCTTGGTGACTTAAGCACACTCTATGTTGTGTAGTATGGTTTACTGGGCCTATATTTTGGGCTAAACTCATGTTTGCAAAGAACCGTCATCTGCATCTCCTACAGTTTTATTAAGGAAGTCACTACCTGTACCTGAATGTTGCAATGTGAACCCTATAGTTTATTCTTTCAGTTGCAACATTGCTGGTTTAATTCCTAGGTCTTTGATCCATTTTGAGTTGCCTTTTGTGCAGGGTGAGAGATAGAAATCTAATTTTATTCTTCTACATATAGATATCTAATTTTCCCAGCAAAATATGTTTAAAATGTTGTCTTTTCTCCAATGTATGTTTTGACAGCGTTGGCAAGAATTGGATGTATCTGCATGAGTTTGTCTCTGTGTCTTCCATTCTTTTCCATTGGCCTTCATGTGTGATTTAACAATTTGGTTGGCTTGAGTTAGAGTGAAAAATCAGTACAAAGCATGAGATGTGCATTTGAATAATTTTCTCACAGTTTGTAGGTTACAAAAGTATGTTTTAAAAATTTCTAATTGGATATAACTTTTCTATAGACAACCAGGATCAAATTACTTCTATGTCCATTAGATGATAGAAAATAATTAAAATACAAAACAGCAAAGTAAAAAATAATAAAAAACCAAACTAACAGGATTAATGTAGCAAAGAGTTGATTTTTGGAAAAAAAAGAATACTGATAAATCATTATCTAAACTAATTATAAAAAAGAGGAAAGAACCATATAAAGAAAATTAGTGCTACATAGGGACATATAACCACAGACATTTCTGAAATACAGAGGACCATTAAGGACTATTTTAAATACTTATTTTACTGTAAATTGGAAAATCTAGATGGTATTGACAAATTTGTAAAAACATGTGACTTACCCAGACTTGAGCTAAAGTGTATAGAAAAGCTAAGTGGATCAATAAAAAGCAATAAGTTGAAGCAACAATAAAGACCTTTGTGACAAAGAAAATTCTGGTACTAGTTGGATTTTTGGTTGCATTCTATAAGATCTTTAAAGAAGAAACCTTCTCAAGAATCTCTAACTTGTTTCATGAGATAAAAAAACTGGGTAATATTTACAAATTTATTCCATGAAGAGAGTAACACCCTGATACCCAAACCAGATAATGACAAATCAAGGAATGAAAGCTGAAGACCAACATGCTTGCTGTATCTTATAGCAGATAAAGTGGAATGAAAGCTAAAATTAATCAGAAGAGACCAAGAAGATTATTTCATACTGCTTAAGGAATCTACAGATTCAATGCCATCCCCATCACAATGCCAATGAAATTCTTCACTGAAATGGGAAACAGTTCATTTGGAATTAAATTCATTTGGAAAAATAAAAGATGTAGAATGGCCCAAAATTTTTAGCAATAAGCACAATGATGGAGGCATCACAATGTTCTTCAAATTATATTACAGAGGTATAGTAACAAGACCAGCATGGAACTGGCATAGAAATAGACATGAGGACCAATTAAGCAGAACAGAAGACACAGAGAAAAATCCACATAAATACAGTCATGATCCTTGTCAAGGGTGCTGAAAACATGTAGTGGAGAAAATAGTCTTTTGAAGAAATGATGCTGGGAAATCTGGATATTCATATGTAGAAGAATGGAATTATATTCCTACCCATCATCCTATATAATAGTCAAGTCAAAGTAGCTCAAGGACATAGAAGTTAGAACAGAAACTAGAAGAAAACATTAGTTCAACATTCCAACATATTGGTGCAGGTATGGATCCTACAGCATAAGAAATAAAACAAATAACCCTAATAAGTAGGATGGTATGAAATTTTAAAAACAAATTGCAGAGCAAGGAAACAAGAACATGAAGAGAGATCCTGCTGAATGGGAGAAGATGTTTACCAACTGCTCTTTCTACAGGGAATTAATATTCATAATACATAAAGAACCCACAAAACCTTAAAATCAGAAAAACACAGGATCAATAAATGTGCAAAACAAATGAGACATATTTCTCAAAAGAAGAAATACAAATACATAAAAAGTTTAATATCCTTAGCAATCATGGAAATGCAAATCAACACTACACTGGGATTTCATCTCACCCCAGTGAGAATGGCATTCATCAGTATACAAATAGCAATAAATGCTGATGAGAATGAGGGGGAAAATACACTTATACAATGTTGGTATAACTGTAAATTCCTACAACCACTGTGGGCAGCAATATGGAGATCACTCAGAAGACTAGAAAAAGAATCACCATGTGACTCAGATATTCCACTCCTCTCTATCTATCCACAAAAACTAAAATCAGCCTTCTATAGTGATACATACCCATATTTATGGCAACATAATTCACAATACCCAAGTTATGGAACCATCCTTGATGTCCATCAACAGATAAGTGGATAAAGAAAATGTGACATACACACACACACACACACACACAAAGTGGAGTTTTACTTGAACAAAAAATGAAATTAAGTCCTTTTCTGGTAAATGGATGGATCCGAAGCACATCAACTAAGTGAAATACATCATACTTTAGAAGATCAATGGTCAAATGTTCTCTCTCATATGCAGAAATGAGAGAGAAAAAAGAAATAAAAAGGGCTATCACAAAAATGTGAGCCCCATCGAGTAGTGACAGGAAATGTAAGTGTAATGAAAGGGGGGGTATGTACTTGGAAATAAAATCAACTAAATTATGGTATTGCCATGAAAAAAGGTACCACAATGAATCAATTTTTATATACAATTAAAACCACTAATTAAAATATAACAGAAGAGAGACCAGTGGAGGAGAGGAAAGGGATCATGGTGAGGGAGTAGGGAATGGAGAAGGGCAGATACTGGGGAATAATAGAGATAAATTATGCTGTGTGCATCTATGAATATGTCACAATGAATCCCAGTATTATATATACAGTTATAATAGGTTAATATTTTTTTTTAAATTAAGTTTTAGTTTGACTCTGCCACTTCCAATTTTAGGGACTTGAGAAAATTAATATTATTTCTAGTAAAATTTGTGGTAACAACCACTGTTATGCTCTCTCTCTTTAATTTTAAAAATTGAAATATATAATGACTATGAAGATGCTTGATGAAAACTAAATGTATTCAATACACATGAAACGACAAAACAATAAAACATTTTCCATCACATCAGGAAGCACTTGAAGATTAGATAGCCACAACTATGCCATGTAGTTTTGTGTATAGCTTTCAAATTAAAATGCCCAACAGAGAATTTTGGGGTGATTTTCAACTTTGGAGGTGCTAATGGATGAGAGAAAGAATGTATTTCCATCCATAGCTATTTAATGAAGGAAGAGCACTGTTTATCATGTTGAAAATGAAGGCTGCCTGGACAACTTACATAATTTTTTCCACAGATCATCTTCCTTTCCTTTCTTTAGAAAGCCTAAGACAGGCTTTGATGTTCCTCCTCCCAAGAGGCTGACTCAGTGGAAGAGGCCTATTTGGTGAGAAGTGACTCTAAGAGATGATTACAGATTAAAAGAGTGAGACGATTTCTGGCAGACAAGAGGGTGTACCCTGTGGTGCCCTCATCCATGATGTCATTCATCCTCATAACAAATCTGAAAACTGGTGACGTTGCTGTTCCCATTACATAGATGAGAGTGTCCAGGCAGACTGAGCTGTTTGTGTATCAGATTCCATCAGAGTGGCAGGAGCAGGAGTGCTTCCAGTCTGCATGGGACCTTCAGTAAGCAAAAATATTTTGGGGGTGCTTATTTTAGGAAAAGAACACTTTATAAATCAACATTTCTTTTGCCCTTACAAGTAACTTGAAGAAGGTCTGAACAGCCAAGTGTCCCTCGTGCTCCAGTGCTATGGGTGCCATAGTCAAGGTGTGTCCAACCAAGAAGGCTGCGAATAGGAAGAACTCCATGTGCACCATCCCAGCTGTGCAGGTGTACTGTATGCAGGCATCATTTCCCGTTTGCCCAGTTATGGTACCAGGTAACAAGACAGTGTGTTTCTTGGCTTAATTGAGTAACTGGTAGGTATTAGATTGAAGGAGAATGAAGGTGATGTGGTAAATACCATGTGAGAGTTGACTACACTTCCATTGTCTTTGATCAGGTGGATGTCAGAGTCAGCTCGGTGGCTGATTATCAACAACAAACCCGAGGCGGGCTTACAGGAACTTAAAAAAGCTGCACGGGTGAATGGAATGAAGACTTCTGCAGATGCCCTAACCATAGAGGTGAGCAGTATGGGGGGTACTTATGAGACAGGGAAGACACACTGTTAATAGGTGTCCAAAGATGCAATGTGGTGTAATTGAAAAGATTGGGCACAGAGATTTTATTCAGAGGAGGCAAAGAGTTCCAATTTTTTCTTCCTTTTGGAACTCATAATTAATTCACACAACTGCCTCCACAGGATTTTATTCTTTTTATCTTCACAATGTGATGTTTTGAAGCCTACAGGGTGGAATGGTTAAGTCTAGCCAATTAAATCAATTAAGTAAACTAATTAATAAAAGTCTCAATAAACCAACATGTTATTTAGCTTTTGGTGTCAGTGACCAAAATACTTGACAAGAATGATTTTGCCCAGGAACATTTTACTTTGTGCTCACAGTTTCAGAGGTCCCAGTCCATCGTTAGTTGACTCTATAGGTCTGGTCCAGAGGTGAGATGTAGCATTTTTTTGCAGAAGGCATTGCAGAGGAAGGCTGACTTCATGGTAATCAGGAAACCAAAATAGAGGAGAAGGAAACAAAAATAAAACATATAATCCCCAAGGTGTTTCCCTAGTGACCCACTTCCTCCATCTACACCCCACCTGCCTATGGTAAACCACTTTGCAATCCTTCAAATTTTAAATCCTTCAAAAGGATTATTCACTGACTGTTATGATACTATTAATCTAATCATTTCACCTCCACCAATACAGTGGAACATTGGTGGGGGAGGGGGGAATTCCTCATATCCAAATCATAACAACCAACAATAGTTTAAATGTCACAAGTCAAAAGTGCATTTAATATATATAATCTGATATATATATATATATATATATATATATATATACACACACACACACACACACACACACGCATGCACACACACACACACAGGTACATACATACACACACACACACAGCACCTGGTGGAGTGTAGGTTGTTGTGGGAGGCTACCACATCATGTAACCAGTGTTTTCCCCTCCTGATCAGTTTGAGGCACTGTTGGTCACCCCTGGAGATATGGCTATTTCTAAGTGGCTGGAGATGGTAGCCCCCATCTTGAGGGCAGTAAAAATATAAAAATGCATCCAAATGTGTCTTCATGCATGGACATGCCTTTCTGCAGAGGTTGAGTTACCTTACCTCTCCTTGTAACCCTTCCCCTCTTGACCTTTATTGGATGGAAATTTCTAAAGAATCTAGAGTCCCCTCAATAAAAGACCACTCGGAAATGTGCTTGCTGTCTCTCTCAAGCCTCTTGTGATATTCCTCCCTCTCCTTTTTGGGAAGCTTGAGGCCGAGGGCAGAGGAGCTGTCCTGGGGCTTGAATTTAAAGGTAAATTGTGGTCTGTGTTTTATTTGATGCCTTAGGAAATTCACTTGAGCAACCTCTAGTTTAATTGCCTGTGCTGGTCACGGGTGGTAGGTTATTACCATAAAGATCATGTTTTCGTGGGAACTAAGGCTCACTGCAGCTGCCTAACATGTTGAAAGAATATCATGCAGTATCCCACAGGAAATGATCAAAAATCAAAGTTTATTTCTGGAGAAAGTGTATTGTAATTTCACCCTGGTAAAGGTGAATAATCCATTCAAATTTTGAATCCTTCAAAAGGATTATTCACTGACTATGTTATGATACTATTAATCTAATCATATAATCAATTTTATTTGCTCCCTCATCTGGTTTTATTTATTTATTTATTTGTTAACTTTAATTTTTTTGGAATTGAACCTCTTTGTGTTTTACCACTGAACTACATTTCCAGTCTTTTTATTTCGAGACAGGGTCCTAAGTTGTTGAGGCTAGCCTTAAACTTGTGATGCTCCTGCCCCAGCCTTCTGATTTGCTGGGATTACATGCCTGCACCATCATGCCCAACCTATTCACTCATCTGTTGATGAACACTCAAGGTGGTTCCATATCTTGGCTCTTGTAAATAATGATACTATAGATATGTGAATGCAGATAGACATCTTCTTGACACACTGATTTCATTTCCTTTGATATACACCCTGAATATAGCAATTCTATCTTTACTTCTTTGAAGAAACTTCATACTATTTCCCATAATGATTGTACTAATTTGTTTCTATAAACAGTATGCAAAGTTTCCCTGTTGTTCACATTCTCATTAACACTTGTAATCCTTTGTGTTTTTTTGATAGTAGCCTTTCCAAATAGGGACAAATAAATATATCACTGTACATATTTTTTTTTGTTGCTAGGGATTGAACTCAAGGTTGCTCCATCACTGAGCTATATCCCCAGTATCTCCTCCACTTTCTTATTTTGAGAGAGGGGAATCACTCAATTGGCCAAGCTGGGCTCAAATTTACAATTCTCCTGCCTCAGCCTCCCAAGTAGCTGGGCTTACAAGCATATGCCACCATGTTCTGCTTCATTGCAGGACTGATGTGCATTTTACTGTGTGTTTAGTAATACTGAGCATTTTTTAAACCTATTGCCCATTCACAGGTCTTCTTTTGAGAGGTGTCTGTTCAGATATTTTGCCCATTTTTAAAAAAAATTGATGGCTCCCACTACTGCTCATAAGGATCCTTGTGTGTAAGTGTTGGGGAAGGGAATGCTGGAGCCTAGGAATCTGTATTTTGAGCTATTCCAGGTGATTTTGAATATTGTGTTCCCATCTTAATATTTGATTAGCTTTATTAATTTTTTGTATTTTCATTCATTTTTGGTTATTGAATCATTTGAGTTCCTCATACATCTTGGAGAACAACGACTTGTCAGAAGCATAGTTGACAAATATCTTCTTCCCTGTGTATTTTGTTTCTTCCATATGTTCCTTGCTTCGTTTATGTGCAGAATTTTTTGTCTAATCCCACTTGTCAATTTTGACTTTTGTTCTCTTCTGAGGTCCAATCTAAAAAATCCTTGCCAACACCACAGTCATGTAGTTTTATTACAAGTTTTCTTCTGATAGTGTAATTGTTTGGGGGAATTCCATTTAAGTCTGCAGTCTATTTTGGATCAATTTGCCTATGTAGTAAAGACATAGGTCTGACTTTTTCCCAGCATGTCAAATGGGCTTTATTGTGTTGAGATATGATCCTTGAATACCTAATTTGTTGAGATGTTTTATGATGAAAGGATGCTGAATTTCATCTGATGCTTTTCCTGTACGTCCTTAATACAGATTTTACTGTGTTCTGTAAGTTGTTTTTTGTGTTTCTGTTTCTTTTGTCTTGAAATGTAGACATGTGTGAAGGAAGACACAATGACAAAATGGTATGTAAAAAATGCTTAGCATCTCTAAGCATCAGGGAAGTAGAAATCAAAACCACATTGAGATATTACCTGTACCTGTTAGGAGAGCTTTTATTAGATTAAGGACAACTAATAATGAGAATGTGGATAAAAAAGAACCCTTATACACATTGCTGATAATAATGTAAATTGATGTCACCATTGTGGATAACAATATGGAAATTCCTCAAAAATTTTCATATAATTATTTGATCCAGCAATCCCACAACTTGGTATATATCCAAAGGAATTCAAATTTGGATCTCGAGGAGATCTCTGAATTCCCATATTCATTGTGGAAATACATCAGATAAGTAAGTTCTAGAAATCCACTGTATGGCATTCTGACAATAATAAACAATACTATATTATGTACTTCAAAATGTCCAAGAGGTCAGATCTTGTCCTAACTGTTCTTATCAAAATAAACAATAAAAATGAATACACAGGGGAGGAAGAAATTTTGAAGGGACTCAGTATATTGATAGGTTTTGGTGACAACTTCACAGGTATGCAGTTACTTCCAAAATCATTAAGATGCATTGTTAAATATGGGCAGATTTTTCAATATTGATCATATATTAAAAAGAAATTTGAGAAGCAGAAAACAGTTATCATCATCTTCTATCTATGAACAAGTTCACAAACATTGTCCCAAAGCTCAAATGATTTGTTTTATTACTCAACTGGCACTGGAATGTCAGCTTCCAAATGCATCCTGCCTTGGGTCTCTGTTTTGCCCTCTTTCCGCATTGCATTTTTCCTTTCTTGCACTTCCTTTCTGAGCATGTTCCATAACTCCCTGTGACAAATTCTTTGACAGATAGGGGACAGAAGCATTTCCAGCTCCTGTCTTCAGAAGGATCACCCATCCTCACCAGGTCAGTGGGCTTGATGCAGCCTTTGAGCAGTCAAGTAATGCGGCAAAGTGAATCCCAAAGATGGAAACCTAACCTCAATGTAGAGATGGAGGCTTTGAATGCATCTTGAAAATTGTAGTGTCTGAAATGTGTCTTCGAAGTTAGGATAGAACTATCCAGGTTTCAACAGTCAGGGATATAGTTATTTGCAGTTGAGTGAAGTCCCAATGACTTTGGAAGGGCAAGGTCACTGGTGTTCTGGTAAATGTTTAACTCCAACATTCAAAGATTTGAAAATATCCTAGAGTCCAGAATTATAGCAATTATTAATTTCTGTGGTTTGTTAAATTCCACCAGAGTCAAATTCAAGCTAACTTCATGATGTCAACAGGTCCATTAATCATTAAAAATTTAACAAAATGCTCTTGTAAATCACAATAAACTGACTTCAAGGCACCAATGTTGGCATACATGGAGAACTGAGACATTTTCAGGCTTTTCTCCAAATCATTGTGTGATGATTGGCATAGAAAGGAAGTTACAAAGAAAGATACACTCATAAAATATGAAGAACCAGCATACCCCCCATTTGAATAGGTGCTGCTTCTTCCCCAAGTAAGGGTTACCAGGAAGGACAACTTGTAAAGGCCCCAATTTCAGCAAGCATTGCCCACCTAAATATCTCTGGAAACTCCACTCATTTCTGTAATCTCATCAAAAATTTGTAACTGGTACCAAATTAAGCCAGCATGCCCTGATGTTTGACTTTGAAATTGAAAGAGTTTGAAGTCCACTCTCAGGCATTGTAGCTCTCATGTGAGACAGATTTAAGGTCTTCTTGCAGTCAATTCTTATTAATATCACGAGAACAATGGCCAGTGGTCATGGGTTTATGTGTTTGGTGAAGAGGGTATCACCACAGATGCCTCTCTAACACAAGCATAAATCCTGTTTCCACTACTGAAGCTAGGGCTGAAAGCTATTGGGCCATTCCCAGTGGTATAGAATTCCCCAGTCACGGGAGTAGGTCCAATTCTCTGAATTCCCTTCTTCACAAAAGTTTTCTGATGACGTTTATAGTATTATCACATTTGTAGAGGAGACATGGCAATGGAATTAATATCTTCAAATAACTAATAAATTAATAAGTACAAGAGTTCTGGTAGAAGTAGTTTGTTATGTATATTTATAAATTACTACTAAATAGCCTGGAAAATGTTTGTGAGAAGGGCTTGTTTTCCTACTTCTCCTGATCCTGATTCTTTTATTTCTTCTTCTTTTCAATGACAAAGAAATTGAGGTAAAGTGATAGCAGTCACCTTGCCCAGGGTACACAACAAGCAATTGTCAAGTCCAATGTAGCACTTCAGTATAAAACTGAGTCTGAGTTTAAATTAGTTTAAACCAATATCATCCCTGATTCTGACTCAAGTTTAATTCTAGGTTTCTCTTTCATGGGGACACACCATCCAAGTTATTTTATAAAAAAAGGGTGACTCAAAAACTAAAAAATAAAAATAAAAAATATGTTTCCAGGAAAAAATTTATCTTCCTGAGACAGAAGAACTGTTTTCTCATCATTAGTAACTAATGGAGAAAAAACTCTACTACCTACACTTCTATAGCCATCTAGTATGAATGGGGCTTTGGATTGTAGGATTGTAGCCTAACTCATCATTTGGTTTCCTTCCTCATATAAATCTCTAACATACACTCTCTTTTCAATGCTGTATATTCCTCTCCAGTTTCCTGCTAATGTGTCTTCATTGCACAAGTTCCCTGAGGTTCTGTGAACTACTGAGTTCGCCTAGCACACTGCTTTTATACCTTCTATTATTTCAATGTCTATATTTTCCACTAGATAATGAAATTATTGAACTTGCTTTCTGTGTTTGCTTAGTGCTTCCTCAATACCCATCATTTTCTGACAAGGGAACAATTTGTTGTCTCTGTTATTAACTGAAGGCTGTGAGATCCGCCATGAAGGAGGAGCTGAAGGCAACACAGACAAAACCTACTCTGTGCGACTTGTTCCACACACCCAACCTGTGTAAACGGATCTGTCTCCTGTCCTTGTTGAGGTAGGCTTCACACCATGCTTACAGAAAGAGTGGAGAAAGAATTTATTCCTTCCTTCAAAGTGTATAATATGTGGTGAGCACAGCTTTGGAGATAAAAGATGAGGAAGACATAAAGAGCACCACGATGGCTGTGGACAGTCAGAGGGTCATGTAAAGACTGACACAGAACCATTGCACAGTGAGGAGTCCTGTTTATCATATCACACAGCTAGGCTCACACCAGAGACTGATGCTGCAAACTCCAACTATGAACAGACATTGTCTCTGATTTTCTTCATTGCTTGTTTAATGGAGGTAAAATTTCAAAGAGTGAATTGCATAAATATATGTAACTCACGGCATATTTACATATGTAAAGATATTTCCAACACTCAGATCAAGAGCTGAAAAAAAAACTCTAAAATCCTAAAGACCCTTTAAGGATTGTATTGTATTTCCACAATATTCCTCACATGCCCCCAAACTAAACATCCCTGATGGCCTCCAGCATCATACATTTGTTTTAGTACAGTTAATAATTAAAATAATCACCCATAGGCACATATTCCAAAAAAGAGATATGCCTGTATGTTTCAACACCAACAAATGACTGAGCCAGTATTACCATTATCTAAAGGATATAAGTGCTAACCCTTGTGGCATGTGTCTTTCCTGTGGTTTGCTACAGATTTGCAATAGTGCTGCCTACTTTTGGCTTGAATCTCCACCTCCAGCACCTGGGGATCAATGTTTTCCTGGTCCAGGTTCTCCTTGGTGTAGTCAAACTCCCAGCCAATTATCTTTCACTTTGGGCGCTGAAACACAGGGGCCGTCGTATAAGCATATTTTTTTTCATGTCCATGATGGGAATCACTTTGCTGGCCATCGTATTTGTGCCTTCAGGTGAGAAAAGAGCACAGGGTGAAAAAGGAAATATGTTACCCACTTCCCTCAGGATTTTTCAGGTTGCACCTATAGGAATCAGAAAAATTGGGTTCTAAGGTCTTCCTGACACAAGTTGGGCTTTTAGGACAGATTTTGCCATTAGGTTGCTAGGAAAACAGCCAAAGGTCAGTAAAGTTTGTTCAGATGCCTGCTTCTCTTCATTATGATCAATAAGTACCTGGAACATGGTGCCACTGAGTTCTGAGTTTCTCTAGGTCAGCAGTACAACATTTACCCATTGCAAACATAAAGAATCTGGACTTACCATCATGAGCTATTATGACCACACTGTACTGTCACTTCCTCTGCCTGGCTCTGTCTTATTACTTCACCTTCAGTGATAATTTATTCCTGAACTCTGTGTGTCTATACATTAGTCTCATGTTAGGTAACCAGAAATGCAACCCTGGATTGGAGAGTTGTTTTGACTTAAGGAAATAAAACCCCTTGTGTTCAAGTCAGAAGAGGTATATAGCAGCAACAACATATCCATCACCATGCTTTGCTGAACTCCTTTGTTGTAATGTGTTTTACAAAATCCCACATTGGTGGGTTCCACTCAGTCTCTCTCACTATCTTTTTTTAGTACCAGGAATGTACCACAGTGGCAGTTAACAACTGAGCCACATCCCCCGCCTGTACTATTTTTAGACAGGGTCTTGCTAAATTGCTTAGGGTCTTGCTACATTGGTTAAGCTGGCTTTGAACTCTTAATCCTCCTGTCTTAGCCTCCAGAAAAGATGAGATCATAGTTGTGTGTCATCACACCCAACTATAGGCTCCATTTCTCTTGAATGTGAACAATAATGTCAGTTTGCTGATCTGCAAGAAAGCCTACCCCAAGGTTTCAAGCTCTCATGAGATTTTCTTCTTAGAGTAGGTAACTGATTATATGAAAGTTTCCTTCAGTGGTTTCCAAAGTGTGACATGTTTCCATAAGAGAAGTCCTTATTCTTGAGTCTTGATGCATTTTACTAGATCTGGCTACTCTCCAGGTTGTCCATTAATCTAGTATTCTTGTTATTTTATAACAGTCTTTTATAATGTTCACTCCATGTCACTACTGGGTATGGATCATGGTTTTAAATGCCTTGGGTGCCTGCGTCTGACACTCCTCAGTAATTCCCACATCACAGTCCTATCTTCCACAGAAATGATACAGGAGACACTGGAAAGAAAAAGAACGAGTTCCTCCTGCATCCAGCATTCTCTCTCCTTCTTTGACAAATCTTGGAGAGGCAAGGGGAATTAATAAAATTATTGAAAACATTTTATTCACCATAATTTAATATATTCAGATAATAACTTATTTTGGTCACAAATTTCACTCCTGTGCAGTTTATCCACAGTATATTTTACACTGTGAATATCTCCAATAAGGGTGTTTTCCACTTGGATTTGGGGGATACCAATACCTTCATCTAAGATCCTGACTCTCCTGGATCATCTTCTTTCCAGGAATGCAGACTGTGCGTATGATTCTGACAACTTTGGGAGGAGGAATTTGTTTTGCCTCTATTACCTGTTGTTTGACCCAGGCAAATGAACTGCTCCCCACCGTCATCAGGTACAAAATCTCACAGGTTCTCTATCAGGGTAAAAAGGGCCTGTTTCCAAATCATTGACTTTTCAAGCAAAGAAAACACAAATAATCAATGGTGATGATAACAATTACAGCCACAGTTTACTCAAAGTTAGCTTTTTGCTAGGTACTTTTAGGTGTGATAATATACCACTAATGTACATCTCATGTATTCTTTGGGTTCACCTAAATTTGAAATGCTATTTTGCAACTGATAATATCCAAGTTTTGGATCCAGCCCAGGTGTCCATCAACAGATGAGTGCATAAGGAGAATATGGTAAATATACACAATGGAGTTTTATGCAGGCATAAAGAGAAGAAAATTATGTAATTTGCAGGTAAATGGATGGAATTTGAGAAGACCATGCTGAGTAAAATAAGCCAGACTCAGGAACTCAAGGGTTGAATGTTTTCTCATATATGAAAGCTAGAAAGAAAAAAGTGGGGAACCATGAATTTTCAATATAATTGAAGGAAACTTCTAGAATAGGGGATGGGAAAGAGGCAGGATAGAGGAGGAACTATAAAATGAACTTGACAAAATTATGTTCATATACAAATGTATGTAATAATTTGTATAATTGAAAAGTAGCAATAAAATAAAGTAAATGAATAAGAAAATAAAATAAATGAGCAATAAAGCAAAATTAAATAAATGAATAATAGATTTCTAAATGATAAAACGTGTCTTAATAGACTGTGAACTTGAGAAAATTTGCTAGCAAACCAACAAAAATTTCAAAAGCAAGAGCACATCATCAAACTTCTCATGACAAAGCATACCCTTTTAGGTCTCCCATAATTAATGCATGAAGGTGACACAAACCCATGTGCATTCTCAACAGATTTATTATGCCTTGTTGTTTGTGCTCCAAGGGCAACAGCTTTTGGAATCATTGGAGTTTGCGGTAGTTTGGGGGCAGCTGTGGCTCCCCTGTTGATGACCCTGGAGACATATGCTGAACCCTTGCCCTGGATCATCTATGGAGCCTCCTGCATCTTTATTAGCCTTGTTGTCTTCCTCCTTCCAGAAACCAGGAATCATCAACTGCCTGACTCCCTCCAAGATATAGAAAATGGGTGAGTGAACCCTTTCATGGTTCCTTAGAGGAGTTATGTACCATAAATCTGAGATGAGAAGACAGATTCCACTGGGGCCATATGTCTCTGTAAATTGTAGACTTACTCTCTTTTCATGTGGACAGTACCATTGGTTTAGTAAAAGCAATAGGCTTTAACCAGTGATCTCAGATATTCCCCTGAAGATTTCTAGATCATGCCATCGATTTCTCCTCAAACTTCCCCAGTAGGTTTAGTAGTAAATGCAACACAATTAGGTCTACTCAGTCCTTGCTGCTATGGTGTAACTGAAGGTATTTCACAAACATGCACATATACAAATGACAAATCTCATTCTCTATGTCCTACTATCCTGTAGCCCAATGACTGCTGGTAGCTGTCTGGCACTGTCATTTCTTATAGGCTTGAGCTCTTCCTTGGTCACTGAAGAACCCAGGGGTGATCATTATAAGACTAGGGCCCTTCCATAGCTGACAGTACATTTTAGGGGAGGAGTCTTGTTGTGTTGCCTGTGAGATTCAGACCATCTTGTTTTCACTAGGAATGAAAGTATTCACAAAATAAAAGAATGCAATGGTAAATAAAGGAATTTTAAAATGATAAATGACTGGGAAAGATTTTTTTAAATTTTGTGTGATTCCCTGATTTTCCCAAAGATTCCTTTGGAGAATTACATGGTACCCAAGAATGACAGTAGAAACCATCAAGCTGCCTTCCAAATACTACAGGAATATTTGACTTTTAGTTCACAAGTTTTACTGAAATACATGGGCAGGTGTCTTTTTTTTAACCAAGGTTGGTGGGGAAAGGATCAGCTTGCTCTAAAGAATGCAGGAGATAATGCTTTCTCCATGTCCTTTCTTGTTTGTATTTCTTTCATCATGTATTTTTTTTCATATCTGTTCTAGTGGGAAAGGCTCAAGAAAAACAGAGCTGGAAGATACCTCCATCAAAGTGACACACTTCTAAGGAATTTCACAAATTGGATACTAATCAAAAAGCAAGAAAAAGGAAGAAATATAAAGGTTACTCCAAGATACCAGCAAAAAATTAAAATAAATAGAAGCAAAAGAAATAACAATTCCCATTTATAATGGTGAATCTAAATTATAGTATTCAAGATACTTTATGAACCATAAGAAGTTGAAAGAAACTGTAATTCTTTGAAATATATGAGAGAATATTTGTATAGTGTAGACACCTAAAATGTTTCTGAATAGGGAGATGGAATTAGCTTTAAAAATTTTTTCTTTCTGAATTTATAGAAAGAGTATTCTATGGAATAATTACAATGAAGAACCTGACACCCTTGAAAAAACTTGAAACTTAGTAGTTCCAAATACATATAAAAATTAATACCGGTATGTGAGTCAGCTTTCTGTCTCAATAACAAAATACTTGAGTTAAATCAAGGGAATAACTTAAATCAAGGGAAAATTTATACTGGCAAATGGTTTCAGAAGTTTCTTTCCATGTTTGCTTTGCTCTGTTGCCTTGGGTCTATGGAAATGGGAAGTATTATATTGGGCAGTCCATGGTGGAACAACCTGCTTACCTCATTGAAGACAAGAAGAAGAGAGAGGAAGTTATGAGGATCCCAATACTTCCTTCAAGGTCATGCTCCCACTGATTTAAATCCCTTCAACCAGGTACAAATTTCTGAAATATTTATCACCTTCCAATCATATACCACCAGCTGGTTATAAAGCATTTAACAGATAACTTATTGGGGCACACTTCAGATCTAAACTTTAACATTCTGCCCCCATGCCCAAAATTTCATGTGTATCCCATAATGCAAAATGCACTGAGTTAATTTCCAAAGACTCCCTTCATCTTAACCGTTGTTCTAGCATCTCCAAGACCAAAGTCTCCCCTAAAAATCAGGGCACACTCTTAGCTGTGACTCCCTGTTTAAAAAGCTATATTCTTCCAACAAATAATGTGGGACAGAGGCAGGAGACACATTCCAATTCCAAAGGGGGTAAATAGGTACATAGAAGGGACCAAAATTCATCAGAGTATAGATTAAATCCTGTAATTCCATGTATAGTATTTCAGACACAGGGTGTGATGTGAGATCAAAAGGACTGGAGCAGACCCACCCTTGTGGACTAGTTGGCGGTAGCTCATAAGGCCACTCTCTTGGGCTGGATCAGGTCACTGATGGCACCTCCCATGGCAAGTGTTCTGTACTTCTGGACCCTCTAACTTCTCCACAGCAGCTTCACCTTAACTCTCAACAGTTTCACACATCATTATATCAAGGGATTTTTGCAGGGCTTCCAATCCCACCACACATCACCTGGCCTCACAGACCTTCCTTTGAAATCTCAGTGGAAGCCTCTGTGACCCACAACTCTTCCCTTCTGCAAGCCTGTGAAACCAGCATCAACTGGTTGATGCCAAGTTTTGCTGCTAATGGGAGTTACACCTGAATGGACTTCAACCAAGCCTGCATATGCTTCTGAGTGCCTTCCCAGCTGATACCAGGAAACAAATCTCAGGACAGCAATTGTCTTGGTGGTCTTGCTGATGAGGGCACTTTGGGGCTTCCTTCTCAAAGCAGACCTTGAAACGAGTTTATATTTTTTATATCCTTGAGCCTGGAATTGATGGGGCCTTGTCAATTCCTGAGAAGTCCAAAGGCACCTTTCCTACTATACTTGGTTTCTTTGGAATGTCTCTAATCTCTTGACCAACTGCTGTCTCCTTGGCCACTATTAATATGCTCCTTTGCTTGCCAAACTGCATGTTTTCATTTCTATGCTGATTTAAACTTACTTCTTCTCACTGTAAACATGACTGAAGCAGTCAGCAATACCCATGAAAATGTTTGAAATTTGTGCTGCCTTGAAGTTTCCTACATCATAGCAATTAGTCCATGATCTTTATTGAGCCTCTCAAATTTTCAGGGCATGGACAAAATGTAAATAATTTATCTTTTTTTAGAACATAAGACATATACCCCTTGACCAATTTCCAAGACAGTTCTCATTTCTATCCAAAAAACTCATCAGCATAGCCATTGCTGTCCACAGTTCTATCTGTATTCTGATCTTCTAAGCCCCATTGGAGTCACCTGTTAAGATTGTTTTTGAAAGTCTAGGGATTCTGAAACCCATTTCCCCAAAGTTTTTCAAACTCTTTCCACAAATTTATTATAAAAGTTTCTGAACCATGTCACCTGGTATAGATACAACAACATGTACTCTTATTAGTACCAAATTCCTGTGATTGTCATCTTCAATAATGAGATCAGTAGTTCCTAACACAAATTCCTCTTGAAAATTTTCCCTGAAGGAGCTTTTCCTACTGAATAGAAACCAGATGGAGAGCAATTGAGCACCACCTTCCTGCTCCCAATTGCTAGGGAAGGACCTGCCCCTCCTTGCTTTCTGCCTTCTTGTTCTGCCATATGAACTCTTCTTCTGGCATGTGGTTTCACTCTGAAGCCATATGCATGAAGGGACACAAACTGAGGGACACTCACCAGAGTTGAAATCATTCAGTTGGAGTTCTCATTCTCCAAATCCATGAGATAAATAAAACTCTTTTCCTTTTTTTTTTAGAGAGAGAGAGAGAGAGAGAGAGAGAGAGAGAGAGAGAGAGAGAATTTTTTAATATTTATTTTCCAGTTCTCGGTGGACATAACATCTTTTGTTTTTGTATGTGGTGCTGAGGATCGAACCTGGGCCACATGCATGCCAGACGAGCGCCCTACCGCTTGAGCCACATCCCCAGCCCCAAACTCTTTTCCTTATAAGTCATGCAGCCTCAGGAATTTGTGACATCAATGGGAAAGAACCAATACATTTTCATGTTTCAAGGCCCAAATTATATACCATCACCCTTAACAGGAAATACATTCCAAAGGGTTTCATCTTCCACAAAGCAATAACAAGGCTTTCTTTTACTTGGACTGGGAAGTGTTTGAAAATCCCAAACCACTGAGTTAACACTTTACTACACAAAACTAGATCCTGAATATTGTTTTTCTATTTTGGGCTGAAACTACATAAGGTCAGAAAATGCTATAAGTTTCACTCTGATTTTATCATGGTGATGAAGATACATTTGGTAGACAGAATTAACTGATTTTGTCTGACTAGGGATTGTTTAATTTTTCAATGAATAAAAGAAAGAATTAAGGGGTCAACTCAAAGTATTTTATGAGGGTGACTACAAAGATTGGAGTTTAATTAACAAAGATATCAAGAAAATCCCCAAGGGAAGGTATATCAAATTCCTCAAGTAAGGGAAAGTGTATCAAAGAAGATGAAATTATTGATTCCCTGAATGTGGGAAGCCATTTCTGACACGTTATTGGGTGGCTCCCGTTAAGGGTCTGAGGCACTTTGGCTGTGTCGAAGCTTTCCCGGCCCTTTCCTGATGAAAGAGCCCATCCGTGTGGGGGTATGCCTGACCACTGACCCCGGGGACCCAATCACTGACCCTGACCTTGGAGTGCAGTCCCCCCTCAACCTTCATTGGATGGAATTCTCCCCTGAATCTCTTGTTCCCCCATAAAAGGCTACTCCCAGGCGTGTTCAAACTCACTCTCTCTCCTGCTAGTCCTGAGTAATCCTTGCTGCCCTGCTTGGCGGTTAGAGGTGGGAACCATAGAGGTGAGCCGTCTCGGACCTAGCAATAGAAATAAGGTAACTGAGTCTGTGTGTTTTATTTCAATCTCTTCTAACTAACTTTATGCCTAGAACCTCATTAATGAAACCATTGCGCAGGCTGCATGGTGGAATTGGCGCCCATGAGGGGGGCATTCTAGATTAGTTAGATTGAGTGGGAGCATGCTATAAAGATAAGGATAAAAATAAAGATAAGGGAAGAGGTGACAAATTGGGTCACAAAAGTACCTGGAGATATTGAAGGAAAGAGACGTTAAATTAATTAAAATGGGAAATTCAACTTCTACGGATAAGGAAATGTATCTGATTATTTTAGACACTATAATTAATCAGAAAGGAAAACAGATGAAGAAAACTCAGTTATTACAATTTTTAAAGATTGTAGGTGAATATTGTCCTTGGTTTTGCGAGCAGGAGTCTCCAAATTTACTTACTTGGGACAAATTAGGAGGAAAGTTACAGAGGGTCTGTCTTTCTAATGAACTACCTGGAGGCATAGAAAATATTCAGAAAACTTGGATGGCTCTAGAAGTTTGTCTTTTTGAATATATGGGCCAGAGTTCGTGGCCCCCTGAGGACCTTTTAAAAGGCATTCAAGGAGCTGAGCTGTTAAGTCTATTCAAATGGAAAATCAGCCTGAGGCTAAGTTAATTCCCTTTCCCTTAAGCCATTTAAAAACAAAGGCACTAGGGGCCAAGCCAAAGGTTAAAAATGTGAACTTGAACTCACAAGATCAGGCTAGCCCGCAGGCAGATTGTAGAGAGCAACATCATAGAGGAGAAACACCCGAAATCTTAGAAAGCCCTCCAGAAGAGGTAGATGATCTTCCTGGAGAGCAAAATATGGAAGAGATTCCTAGAGGGGCTCAGGGTTCTTCTCAACCACGTGGTTTAGAAACCCAAATTCAAAATGGCGATAGTTCAGAGTCCGACCCTGTCTCACAGTCTGAGGAAGAAGAATCAGACGTTGAAATTCAGGACTTAGAGAGAAATTTTAATAGGCTGTGTTTAACACCACCTGCCCAAGCTATTCGAATTCAGCCGGTACCTGCTAAAAGGACAAAATTTAACAGGTGTGCTGGATTAAAAATGACTTTTCTTACCCCAGTCCAGCGAGGTATTAAGAAGGCTCAAGAAATGGGAGAGGATACTAGTGGTTTTCACCTCTTTCCAGTTTTTGAGCAAGTTAATGAGCAAGATCAGAGAGTTAGAGTTCATGCTGTAATCCCATTTAAAACTATTAAGGAACTAAAAAGTGCATGTGAGATGTATGGTCCAAATTCGCCTTTTGTACAGAGCCTGATAGAAAATATTTGCTCACAACCCCTTTCTCCTAGCAATTGGATTTCTTTAGCCAGATCTTGCCTGAGCGGGGGAGATTTCTTACTTTGGAGAACTTATTGGAATGATTTTTGTACTGAACAGGCAGAAAAGAACAGAAGACAGGGCATAGAAACGCCAGTAGCGATGTTTTTAGGGACTGAAGATTTCACTGATTTAGAAAGACAGTTAAATTATGATTTTGTAGTATACAATCAAATAACTGATTGTGCAAAATGTGCTTGGAGACAGATCGTCTCCAAGGACCAATACAATTTAGTTCTTACCAAAATCAGACAGGGTGCCAGTGAGACTTATTCAGATTTCGTAGCCCGATTGTATCAGGCTGCGAACAGGTCCATCGGGGACCCAGTAGCGAGCGAATTTATCGTTAGACAATTGGCTTTTGAAAACATGAATAAATTTTGTCAGGATATTCTCCGGCCGCATCGTAAAAAAGGAACAGTTTCTGAGTATATTCGCCTGTGTTCTGACATAGACTCCACCCAGTTGCAGACGGTAGCATTAGCGGCGGCATTAAAAGAAACTTTGAGGCCACAGGATTTAAGTCAAAAGTCCCGCAGGAGATGTTACATTTGTGGGAAAAATAATCATTTTGCACGTGAGTGTCACATGCGCAATTTTAAGTTCAGGGCTCCATCTACTGGTGATAATAGATATTGGAGGACTCAGACCCACGAGGTGGATTCAGATGGCATGGATCAGCCCGCCTTCTCACCTACATCATTTCCTCCTAGTGGGAGGACAAAAAACTTCCGTTCGGCCCCTCCCCGGGCCGAGCAACAATACGGGGAATTCCAAGGGAGGTCGCACAGTGTGACGTCACTGGCGCCGACCAGGACAGCCCGCGATTTTTACCAGGACAGGGACAGAGATCACAGACAGTTTTCTTAGGACCTTCAAAGACAGTTGAATTAAATCCTGAAACGGGGCCAGAACAAATCCCTACTGGGATTTTCGGGCCGCTTCCTGATAATACTATAGGTTTAATTTTGGGATGTAATAATTTAAAGGGAGCCATCGAGGTGATACCTGGTGTGATAGATTCAAAATTTAAAGGACAGTTAAATGTTACTGTAAAATCCAATTATGCCCTAAGGCTCACCCCAGAGGATACAATTGCCCAATTAATATTATTGCCTTGTGTCTCAGAAAAGCACCTGCTGGTAGATTCAGTTTCTAAACCGCCGGACAGAATATACTGGTCACAGTTAGTACTGCAAGAATGCCCTTTATTGTAACTTAAAATTAATAATAAAAATTTCCTAGGGATAATAGACACAGGGGCTTATATCTCGGTATTGTCTAGTAGATTCTGGCCTAGGAACTGGCCTTTGCATGTAGCACCAGCTAACCTAGAGGGAATAGGACAGGTTTCACAGCCTGCTCAAAGTGCCAACTATCTCCGTTGGGAAGATTCCGATGGGAACAGTGGAGTATTTAAGCCTTATGTGTTAGAGTCTTTACCAGCTAACCTATGGGGAAGAGATATTTTAGCCAAAATGGGATTGTTATTAGTTACTCCAAATTCTATAAGGTCAGTTGAGGAAGTTAATCAGAGGTATTTTCCTGGAGATGATAAGGAGACCTTTCAGGGAGAGTATCTGTTTACAAGCCAGTCTCCACGACAAAGATTAGTAAATGCTCCAAGCCAAAATTTTTACTAGGGTCCCTGAGTACTTCCCCAATCCCTAAGACAGCTGAAAAAATCACCTGGCTCACAGAGGAGCCTATATGGATTTCTCAGTGGCCCATCTCAGGGGAAAAGCTTAAAATAATTCATAGATTAGTTGAGGAACAACTTCAGGCTGGTCATATTGAACCAATGCTTAGTCCTTGGAACACACCTATTTTTGTTATTAAGAAAATGTCAGGAAATTGGAGATTACTACAGGATTTAAGGGCGATAAATCATGCAATTCAGCCTATGGGATCATTACAACCAGGACTTCCCTCCCCCACAGCCATTCCTTTAGATTATAGCTTGATGGTAATAGATTTAAAAGACTGCATTTTCTCTATAAGGTTACATCCTGAAGATTGTGAAAGATTTGCTTTCACTGTCCCAGCAATTAATTTTAAGAAACCTGTTAAAAGATATTGCTGGAAGGTACTCCCTCAGGGAATGCGTAATAGTCCTACACTGTGCCAAAAATACGTTGACCAGGCGATAGATCCCATAAGAAATAGCTTTCCTGATGCATATATTATTCATTTTATGGATGATATATTATTGGCTCATGCTAATCCAGAGGTACTTTCAGAAATTTTTACTCAGAGACTTCGCTTACAGCAATGGGTTTATGTATAGCTCCTCAAAAAATTTAAAAGGTGTCTCCCTTTCAATATCTAGGTCAGATAATTCAAGGACGTACAATCCGTCCTCAAAATCTTCAGATAAGAGTTAAGGAGTTACATACCCTTAATGATTTTCAAAAACTATTAGGAGATATTAATTGACTGAGGCCATCCTTAAAACTAACTACTTCTGATTTAAGTCCTTTATTTCAGATATTACAAGGAAATCCGTCTCCAACCTCTCCACGTCAGCTAACCTTGGAGGCTAAACAGCTTTAAGGAGAGTGGAAAATGCAATTAAAATGCACAGCTTACTAGAATATATCCTAAAGAAATAGTGTATTTATTAATATTTCCAACTGAGCATACCCCAACAGGAGCCATATGGCAAAGATTAGGAGTTATTGAGTGGATTTATTTATCCCACTCCCCTCAAAACACATTAATTCCTTTTCATGATTCTATAGCTCAATTAGTAATTAAAGGTAGAACTAGGATATTACAATTAATTGGATCTCAGCCTGATATCATAATTATTCCATTTTCTGTTCAACAGACTAATTGGCTTTTTCAAACTTCTAGCTCATGGCAGATAGCTTTTGCTGATTTTCCTGGCCAGATAGATAGCCATTATCCTCATGATAAGATTGTACAATTTGCATCATTAACGTCACTTATTTTTCCAAAAATTGTATGTGCTCATCCAATAGAGGAAGCTTTATCGGTGTTCATGGATGGTTCCAACTCAGGTAAGCCAGGTTTTTTCAACCGTGTTCACACAGAGGTAATACAAACTTCTTATACTTCTGCCCAAAGAGCAGAGCTTCAAGCTCTGATTTGTGCCTTAGATTACTTTTCAAATGAGCCTATTAATATCTATTCTGACAGCTTATATGCAGTCGGAGTTACCAAAAATATTGAAACTTCAATTATTGGGTATACTTCATCACAGGAGTTATTTGAATTATTTCATAATTTACAAAAGACAGTGCTAATGTGAAAGTACCCATGTTTCATAGGACACATACGTGCCCATACTAATCTTCCTGGACCTCTAGTTTCAGGTAATGACAAAATTGATAAGTTAGTAGCTTTTTGTCAACAGATGTCTTCGTATGACTGTGCACTAGCTTCCCATTCCTTGCATCATCAAAATGCTTCTATCTTACGTAAAAAATTTAATATTACCAGAGAACAAGCTTGTCAGATTGTAAGCCAATGCCCTAAGTGTGTTATTCACACTCCATCTCTGCCATCAGGGGTAAAATCCCCGTGGATTAAAACCAAATCAGATATGGCAAATGGATGTAACTCATATTCCTCAATTTGGTAAGCAATGTTATGTGCATGTCATAGTGGACACTTATTCTAGATTTATTTTTGCCACAGCACGTACTAAGGAAAATACTCAACATGTAATTTCTCATTGCTTAGCAGCTTTTTCCGTTTTAGGGTGCCCTATGCAGATTAAAACAGATAATGCTCCAGCTTACGTAAGCTCTTCTTTTCAACCATTTTGCCAAGAGTTTAAAATTAATCATAAAACAGGAATTCCTTATAACCCCCAAGGTCAAGCCATTGTGGAACGAGCTCATTTATCTATTAAGCTTCAATTACAAAAATTAAAAGGGGAGAATAGGATTGTGACTCCCCAAAATAGCCTTAATCATGCCTTGTTTGTTTTAAATTTTTTAAACTGTGACACAGAAGGTCACACTGCTGCTGAGAGACAAATGTCTCCCTCAGTAACAGGCCCTTTAGGCAGAGTTCTGTGGAAAGATTTATAGACTGGTCAATGGAAGGGTCTGGACTCACTGATAATGTGGGGCAGAGGTCATGCATGTATCTTCCCAGAAGGCTCTTTCCGTCCTATTTGGGTGCCTGAACGTGCTATCAGACATGGAGGAGATAGAACCCAGATTCAAGCGACTGAGGATTGACCTGGAGAAGCCACTACCCAGAAGGAGGAGATATCGGAAAAAGATGAAGAAAGACCAGATTGAACCAGCCGAAAAGCTGATTTCGTGGGAAGATGTGAAGAAGCTAACAACCCAGGCTTCCCGAATAC
The DNA here is from genome assembly GCF_045843805.1 of Urocitellus parryii. NCBI lineage: Eukaryota > Metazoa > Chordata > Mammalia > Rodentia > Sciuridae > Urocitellus > Urocitellus parryii. The sequence continues at coordinate 10,350,424 of NC_135534.1, read as the reverse complement.
TTCGACGCCTAGGAAAGAACAGGACCCCAGTCTTGATGGTAGCGACAGTAATTGCCCTACTGGGCTGTCAGGTAAAGGGGAATCAAGTAGACACTTATTGGACATATTTCCCAGATCCACCCCTGGTACACCCAGCTGTGTGGACTGGAGAATCTATTCCAGTATTTACTAATGAGGCATTCATGATGGGAGGATTTACAGATACTCATATTACTCCTAATCATGTGACTAGATTTAATTATTCTGGCTACAGTGCCCAATTACCTTTATGTTGGTCACATGATAAACATGCTGGCTGTCTGAAAGTATCATTCAAAGAAAAGACAGCGATTGGTAGACCTAGACTGACAAATAATTCTAATTATGGGGACTTAAAACCTAATACTAGACCAGTAATTAAGATGGGACTTTCCCATAATAAGCCAGTCATTTCTGCAAAACCTCCACCAATACCCCACTGTCCAAATAGTTCTATAATTGAGATTGGCACCTTTCCTAAATGGATGGATTGTGTAAATACCTTTCCTGTACAACATAAGGTATCTAAAGATAGTGGGTATATTTTAGACTGGTCTCCAAAAATTGATGAGACAATTATGAAGAAATTCTGCTATGACATCTGCAGGATTTGTTAGTAATATTTTGACTTATAGTGAAGGAGGTATTCAAAAAGAGATTTGGCGTTTGATTGCTGCCTCAGAATTTTTGCATTTTACAGATAAACCTTTACCAAAATTTGTCAGCAAGAACTGTAAAGAGGGATCTTGCTATGGCTTACGAGCTTGTGTCCAATCTCCTTATGTTTTAATTATTGGAAATGTAAAAGTTAAATGGATAGATGACAGATATATTGTTACTTGTAATAAGTGCAACCTAAGCAATTGTATTACTAGCTATAATGGAGGAAAAGGAGTGCTGATACTTCATCAGCCCTCTTTCGTTTTATTTTTTTTTTATTTTTTATTTTTTTTATTGTTGGTCGTTCAAAACATTACATAGTTCCTCATACATCATATTTCACAGTTTGATTCAAATGAGTTATGAACTCCCAATTTTATCCCGTATACAGATTGCTGCATCACATCAGTTACCCTTCCATTGATTGACATATTGCCTTTCTAGTGTCTGATGTATTCTGCTGTCTATATTATTCTCTACTATCCCCCTCCCCTCCCCTCCCCTCCCCTTTTCTCTCTCTACCCCTTCTACTGTAAATCACTTCTTCCATTTGAATTATCTTGTCTTACCCCTCCTTTCCTCTTATATGTCATTTTGTATAACCCTGAGGATCGCCTTCCATTTCCATGCGATTCCCCTTCTCGTTTCCTTTCCCTCCCACCTCTCAACCCTGTTAATGAAAATCTTCGTCTCAAGCTCTTCGTCCCTACCCTGTCCTTGTTTCCTCCCCTTATATCAGAGGAGTCATTTGGTATTTGTTTTTTAAAGATTGACTAGCTTCACTTAGCATAATCTGCTCTAATGCCATCCATTTCCCTCCAAATTCTATGATTTTGTCATTTTTAAATGCAGAGTAATACTCCATTGTGTATAAATGCCACATTTTTTTAATCCATTCATCTATTGAAGGGCATCTAGGCTGATTCCACAATCTTGCTATCGTGAATTGTGCTGCTATGAACATCGATGTAGCAGTGTCCCTGTAGCATGCTCTTATTAGGTCTTTAGGGAATGGACCGAGAAGGGGAATAGCTGGGTCAAATGGTGGTTCCATTCCCAGCTTTCCAAGAAATCTCCATACTGCTTTCCAAATTGGCTGCACCAATTTGCAGTCCCACCAGCAATGAACAAGAGTGCCCTTTTCCCCACATCCTCTCCAGCACTTATTGTTATTTGACTTCCTAATGGCTGCCAATCTTACTGGAGTGAGATGGTATCTTAGGGTAGTTTTGATTTGCATTTCTCTGACTGCTAGCGATGGTGAGCATTTTTTCATGTACTTATTGATTGATTGTATGTCCTCTTCTGAGAAGTGTCTGTTCAGGTCCTTGGCCCATTTATTGATTGGGTTACTTGTTGTCTTATTGTCTAATTTTTTGAGTTCTTTATATATTCTGGTTATTAGGGCTCTATCTGAAGTGTGTGGAGTAAAGATTTGTTCCCAGGATGTAGGCTCCCTGTTTATCTCTCTTATTGTTTCTTTTGCTGAGAAAAAACTTTTTAGTTTGAGTAAGTCCCATTTGTTGATTCTAGTTGTTAACTCTTGCGCTATGGGTGTCCTATTGAGGAATTTGGAGCCCGATCCCACAGTATGTAGATCATAACCAACTTTTTCTTCTATCAGATGCCGTGTCTCTGATTTAATATCAAGCTCCTTGATCCATTTTGAGTTAACTTTTGTGCAAGGCGAGAGATAGGGATTCAGATTCATTTTGATGCAAATGGATTTCCAGTTTTCCCAGCACCATTTGTTGAAGATGCTATCCTTCCTCCATTGACCCTCTTTCGTTTTATTACCTGCTAATATTTCAGAGCCATGGTATGCTGATGCTGGTTTACAAGTCTTGCAGCAAATTCATGCCCAGCTAACAAGACCTAAACGTGCTATTGGAGTCATAATTGTTGGTGTTTTAGTGCTTGTCTCGTTTATTGCCTCAACTATCTCTGCGTCTCTGACATTGTCTAAGAATATTCAGCATGCAGAATTCCTTAATACTTCCAAGGCTCTGCGTAATCAAGTAAATATTGATGAAAGGATTGAAACTAAATTAAACGCCTTAGAGGCGACTGTTATAGACATAGGTAATGAACTTTCAGCCTTAAAATTTAAGGAAAGGCTTAAATGCCATGCTAATTATAAGTATGTATGTGTTACAGCTGCCAAGTACAATGCTTCTCTCTGGGATTGGGAGAAGGTTAAAAACCATTTATTAGGTATTTGACAAAATAGTAATAATAGCTTGGATATTCTGGAACTTCATCACCATATCCAAGACATTCAAAATAATAGAGCTGATTTTTCTGATCCTTCTTCTTTGGCTAACCAAATATTGAAGGAGTTAAATGGACTCAACCCTGGAAATATTCTTAAACACTCCGCTTGGTACATTATTGGATTATTCTCCTTGCTGTTAATTCTCTTTTGTGTTGTCATCATAGGATGGCGAGTCTTCCAATCAAGGATCCAGAAACTCCAGAGAGTGAACCGCTGCCTCATTGTTAAGAAAAGAAAGGGGGGATATGTGGGAAGCCATTTCTGACATGTTATTGGGTGGCTCCTGTTAAGGGTCTGAGGTGCTTTGGCTGTGTCAAAGCTTTCCCGGCCCTTTCCTGATGAGAGAGCCCATCCGTGTGGGGGTGTGCCTGACCACTGACCCCGGGGACCCAATCACTGACCCTGACCTGGGAGTGCAGTCCCCCCTCAACCTTCATTGGATGGAATTCTCCCCTGAATCTCTTGTTCCCCCATAAAAGGCTACTCCCAGGCGTGTTCAAACTCTCTCTCTCTCCTGCTAGCCCTGAGTAATCCTTGCTGCCCTGCTTGGCGGTTAGAGGTGGGAACCAGAGAGGTTAGCTGTCTCGGACCTAGCAATAGAAATAAGGTAACTGAGTCTGTGTGTTTTATTTCAATCTCTTCTAACTAACTTTATGCCTAGAACCTCATTAATGAAACCATTGCGCAGGTCGCATGGTGGACCTGAAAGTGTTCTATATACTGTTAACATCTATTTTTGTGCTCCCTTTCCTCCATACTTTTTGGTAAAGTCACGATTTCAAGAGGCCAATCGTAGCCCCTTTATTAAGCTTATAACAGAAGATCCCAGTATGACAGGTATAGACAGTGTAGATAATGAGCTAGGTTAGCTTATTTATGTGGTGAAATGAATAGTATCCAGTTGCCAGTTTTTGTTGTCCTCCAACAAACCACAAGAATACTATCAAAGGGACAAAGTAAATATAAAATGAGATACCCCAAAGGTGAGCATAAAATTTTAGTCTGTAACTAAATGATTTTATATCATGAAGTTCTATTCTGAGGAAATCAGTGCAGGACGATTCATATTTCAGTAGAACTCTAGAAGCAAAGATAAAAGGTCTCTGGACAGGCTTTAACAATGTGACACTGCTTAACATGTGCATTCACTATGCACAATGGTCTCTGTAATTTTATTATATTCATAACTGTGGTTGTTAGTGAGATAGTGCTTAACTGTATTTCAATATTTCAGAGTGGGGTGGCAGGCATCATTACATTATTTCATCAGCCACACAGATTTGCCTTATACCCGGAGGTTTAAATAATTCTGTGAACAGCAGGTAAACAATTTTAAGTTTTTAGTTAACACCTTCTTCAAAGATACTATCTGTTTACAAAGCCCTCTCACATTGGGTTTTTTTTATGGCAACACCCAACTCTATTCTTAGAAGCCCCCAGTTTTCTAGTGAACAAAGGATGCCATTGGTGCCCCTTATCATTAGGCTCCTCTGTTGCCATTACTTTTATGACCACTATAGTGCCTCATTCCCCCATTGTGGCATCCTCAACCATTTTATAAAAACTACATGGCAATGTTGGGTAACATATGGTATTTGGTTGTGCATTCATCTCACTAACACTCTTTTAATTGTGATATTTTCACATTGGGAACATCCCTCACAATCACTAGAAGTAAATCCACATGCAGAAACAATTATTTTTATAATTCATTCAGCTGTATCAATCACCACCATTTTTATGTTTATTATTCCAAAAGGACCCATCCACAAAGTTGTATCATCCCATTGTCCAATCTGAAAATTATTTCCAAATCCACTTAAAGTGAATTTCACCATCATGTGTATCCACAAGACACTAATCTTACAAAAAACAAACAAACTAACAAAAACTATAAGTAAATAGCAGAAAGATGAGTAGAATAGAGGGAAAGGAACAGGCAGAGGGAGGAGGGGAGGGAAAAGGGAAGTAGTGGGGACTGAATTAGAACAAATTATATTGCATACTGTTAAAATTATGTCAAAATGAATCCTAATTTTATATTTAATTTAAAAGAACCAATAAAAGGTGGGATGTGTTGGTGCATGCCTGTAATCCCAGCATCTTGGGAGGCTGAAGCAGGAGGCTCTCAAGTTCAAAGCCAGCCTCAGCAAAAGTGAGGCACTAAGCAACTCAGTAAGACTCTGTCTCTACATAAAATACGAATAATGGCTGGGGATGTTGCTCAGTGGTTAGTGCCCCTGAATTCAATTCCTAGTACCAAAATGGAGAAAAATAAATAAATTTAAAAAAATTTTTCGGGCTGGGTATGTGGCTCAAGTGGTAGCGCGCTCGCCTGGCATGCGTGTGGCTAGGGTTCGATCCTCAGCACCACATACGAACAAAGATGTTGTGTCCGCCAAAAAACTAAAAAAAAAAAAAATATTGAAAAAAATTTTCTATTACAACACTGATACCTCCTAAAACTACAGTGAAATTGTTCCCCAATATTCAAAATACCAAAAGATTACTTTGGTTGTTTTTTTTTTTAAAGTTAAATTTGTTATATATGACTGTCAGGAGCTGGCAGACCTTCAATTCCTGATGCCCTTGGGCACTGATCAATTATAGCCTTCTGTCTGGCACTATAGTACCAGGTCTCCCAGTAACTTGGGCTTTACCCCAGCTCAGATAGCAAGGCATGGCTCCAGGTGTAGGGATCATTTGCGGGCATTGAGCTATACTCACCTATTCCTTTGTAATCCTACTCCCTTTGCCCTGTTTGGAAGAGAATGTTCCATGGAAACTCCCTTTGTGTGTTTCCCCTTCTCTTGCTCTGCCTTTGGGCATGGCCTTCCTAGATGTCAGTCAACCTCCTGACAGCAGACATCATGAAGCTAGACTCAACCCCCTGAAACCTGACTCCTTGCCTCATTTGAGTGTCTTCTCCCCAATAAAATGGTTCAGCACATGCTCCTCTTTCTCTTTTCAGAAACACATAAAGTCAGAGGAGCCATCATAGACCCAAAGAAAAAGATATTTCTCTGTCTATGAGTGATTATTTTGTGCCAGCCCAGTTCATCTGCAGTGACCTTGAGTGTTTAGTTATGAGATGCAACATATAAAAGCAGAATGCATTTAAATTCCTATTACAGATATACAGCAGAATTTTTCATATTTTTGATGGTATACAATGTAGAGTCACACGATCCATGTCTTCATACATGTACTTAGAGTAATGATTTCCATCTTATTCCACCACCTTTCTACTCCTATGACTCCTCACTTTCTTCCCTCCTCTTTGCCCTATCTAGAGTTCATCTAATTCTCCCATGATCCACCCAACCCCATTATAAATAAGCATCCTTAAATTTGAGAAAGCACTCTACATTTGTTTTTTGGGGATTGGCTAACTTCACTTAGCATTATATTCTCAACTCTACCCATTTACCTGAAAATGGCCACAATTTTAGTCTCTTTTAATGCTGAATAATATTCCATTGTGCATACATACCACATTTTCTTTATCCATTCATCTACTGAAGGGCATCTAGGTTGGTTCCACAGTTTAGCTATTGTGAGTTGTGCTACTATAAACATTGATGTGGCTGTGTCCCTGCAGTATGCTGTTTGTAAGTCCTTTGGGTATAGACTGAGGAGTGGGATAGCTGGGTCAAATGGTGGTTCCATTCCCGGTTTTCCAAGGAATCTCCATACTGCTTTACATATTGGCTGCACCAATTTTCAGTCCCATCAGCAATGTATGAGTGTGCCTTTCCCCTCACATCCTTGCCAACACTTATTGTTGTTTGTATTCTTAATAGCTGCCATCTGACTGGAGCAAGATGAAATCTTAGTTTTGATTTGCATTTCTCTAATTGCTACAGATGTTGAACTTTTTTTAGGTATTTGTTGATTAATTGTATATCATCTTCTGAGAAGTGCTTAAGTATCTTGGCCCATTTATTGATTGGGTTATTTGTTTTTTTGGTGTTAAGTTTTTTGAGTTCTTTATATATCCTAGAGATTAGTGCTCTATCTGATATGCTTGTGGTAAAAATTTCCTCCCATTCTCTAGGCTCTCTATTCACCTCACTGATTGTTTCTATTGCTGAGAAAAGATTGTTAGTTTGAATTCTTCCCATTTATTGATTCTTCATTTTAATCCTTGCAGTAAAGGAGTCTTATTAAGGAAGTCCATGCCTAAGCCAGCATGATGTAGATTTAGGCCTAATTTTTCTCTGGTTTAATTCTTAGGTCATTGATACACTTTGAGGTGAGTTTTATACATGGTGAGTGATAGGGGTTCAATTTTATTTTGTTGCATAAGGATTTCCAATTTTCCCAGCATCATTTCTTGAAGAGGCTATCTTTACTCCAGTGCATGTTTTTGGAGCCTTTGTCTAATATAAGATAACTGTAGTTATGTGGGTTTGTCTCTGTGTCCTCTATTCTGTACCATTGGTCTACAAGTCTATTTTGGTTCCAATACTATGCTATTTTTGTTACTATTGCTCTGTAATATAGTTTAAGGTCTGGTATAATGATGCCACCTTCTTTACTCTTTTTGCTAAGGATTGCTTTAGCTTTTCTGGGTCTCTTATTTTTCCAGATGAATTTAATGATTAATTTTTCTATTTCTATGAGGATTATCATTGGGAATTTGATTAAAATTCCATCAAATCTGCATAGTGTTTTGGTAGTATGGTCATTTTTATAATATTAATTCTGTGTATTTAAGAACAAGATATATCTTTCCATCTTCTAAGGACTTCTTTAATTTCTTTCTTTAGGATTCTGTAGTTTTCATTGTAGAGGTCTTTTGCCTTTTTTGTTAAGTTGATTCCCAAGTATTTTATTTTATTGAGGCTATTGTAAATGGGATAGTTTTCCTCATTTCTCTTTCAGAGGATTCATCACGGATGTACAGAAATCCTCTTGATTTATAGGTGTTGATTTTGTATCCTGGTATTTTGTGGAATTCATCTACTAGTTCTAGAAATTTTCTGGCAGAATTTTTGGTTCTTCTAAGTTCAGAATCATATCATTTGCTAATAGAATTAATTTGAGTTCTTCTTTTCCTAGCCATATCTCCTTAATTTCTTTCATTTTCTAATTTCTCTAGCCAGTGTTTCAAGTACTACATTAGATAGAAGTGGTGAAAGTAGGCATCCCTGTCTTCTTCCAGTTTTTAGAGGGGATGCTTTCAATTTTTTTTTTTGATTTAGAATGATGTTGGCCTGGGGCTTAGCATAGATAGCTTTTATGATGTTGAGATATATTCCTGTTATCCCTAGTTTTTCTAGTGTTTTTAATATGAAGGGATACTGTATTTTGTCAAATGTTTTTTTCTGTGTCTACTGAGATGATCATATGATTCTTATTTTTACTTCTACTCATGTGATGAATTACATTTATTGATTTCTGTATTTTGAACCAAGCTTGCATCCCTGGGATGAACCTCACTTGATAATGGTGCACTATATTTTTGACATATTTTGTATTTGATGGGCTAGAATTTCTTTGTTTGTTTGTTTTTTATTAGTTGTTCAAAACATTACAATGCTCTTGACATATCATATTTCATACATTTGATTCAAGTGGGTTATGAACTCCCATTTTTACCCCATATACAGATTGCAGAATCACATTGGTTACACATCCACGTTTATACATACTGCCATACTAGTGTCTGTTGTATTTTGCTGCCTTTCCTATCCCCTACTATCCCCCTCCCCTCCCCTCCCATCTTCCCTCCCTACCCCACCTACTGTAATTCATTTCTTTCCCTTGTTTTTTCTAACCTCAGCCCCCTTTTTGAGAGAGAGAGAGAGAGAGAGAGAGAGAGAGAGAGAGAGAGAGAGAGAATTTTTTAATATTTATTTTTTAGCTTTTGGTGGACACAATATCATTCTTTGTATGTGATGCTGAGGATCGAACCCGGGCCGCACGCATGACAGGCAAGTGTGCTACCACTTGAGCCACATCCCCAGTCCAAGTCTATGTCTTTTGATTCGTGAGTTTAGGCCATTAACATTCAGGGTTATTTTTGAGACATGATTTGTATTCCCAGCCATTTTTTGTTTTTTGGTGTTTAACGTGACTTGTTTTCTCCTCTGATTAGATTTTCCTTTAGTGTAATTCCTTTCTCTGCTGATTTTCATCATTGTTTTTCATTTCCTCTTCTTGAAATACTTTGTTGAGGATGTTCTGTAGTGCAGGCTTTCTATTGTAAATTCTTGTAACTTTTGTTTATCGTGGAAGGTTTTTATTTTCTCCTCCAATCTGAAGCTTAATTTTGCTGGATATAAGATTCTTGGTTGGTATCCATTTTCTTTCAGAACTTGGTATATATCCACAATCTCCTGGCTTTGAGGGTCTGGGTTGAAAAATCTGCTGAGATATGAATTGGTCTTTCCTGATATGTGATCTGATTTCTTTCTCTTACAGCTTTTAAGGTTCTATTATTATTCTGTATGCTAGGCATTTTCATTATAATGTGCCTTGGTGTAGATCTGTTGTAATTTTGTACATTTGGTTTTCTGTAAGCCTCTGAATTTGGTTTTCCAATTTGTTCTTCATGCTTGAGAAAATTTCTTACATTATCTCATTTAAGAGATTGTGCATTCCTTTGGTTTGAAAATCGGTGCCTTCCCCATCCCAATAACTCCTAGATTTGGTCTTTTGTTGCTGTTCCATAATTCTTGGATGTAGTTCATGGTTTTTAGTAATTTGAGTTTTCTCTCTCTTTCTATTTGTTAGGTTGGCTAAGGTTTTATCAATTTAATTGATTTTTTTCAAAGGACAAAGTTTTTCTTTTATTGATTTTTTGGATATTTTTTGGTTTTGATTTCAGCTCTGATTTTAATTATTTCTTGTCTTCTACTGCTTTTGATGTTGATTTATTGTAGGGCTTTGAGATATAATGTTAGGTTATTTATTTGTTGACTTTCTATACTTTTAAGGAATGAAGACTATTAGGACTGCTTTCATAGTGTCCTGTAAATTTTGATATATTGTATCACTATTCTAAATTTTATCCCTGATTTCTTCTGCTATCTGTTTGTCATTCTATAACATATTATCTTATTTCCATGTGTTAAGTAGCTTCTATTTTTTATTTTATCATTGATTTCTAACTTTATTTTATTATGATGGGATCATATGCAAAGAATTACCTTTATTTTTTATATTTGCTAAGAGTTGCTGTATGGCCTATAAAATGGTCTATTTTAGAGAAGGATATGTGTTCTGCTGAGAAGAAAGTGATTCAGCCTTTGTTGGATGAAATATTTTATGTATGTTTGTTAAGTCTAAATTTTAGATTGTATTTTGCCATTCTATAGATTTTTAATTTAGTTTTTGTTTTGATGATCTATCCAGTGGTGAGAGAGGTATGTTAAAAGCCACCCAGTATTATTGTGTTTTAGTCTACTTGATTCTTAAAATTGAGAATTATTTTTTGATGTACATTGATGCTCCATTATTTGGGGCATAAATATTTGTTATTATATTTTGTTGATGTATAATTCCTTTAAGTTGTATGAAATGTTCTTCTTTGTCCCTTCTAGTTAAGTTTGGCAAAGTTCACTTTATCTCTTATGAGCATATAAATCTTTTCTTGTCATGAGATTCATGTGTATGATGTGTTTTTCCCATGTTTTTATGTTCACTTCATGAGTATCGTGAAGACAGCACATTGTTGGGTCTTGTTTTTTAATCCAATCTGCTCGTCTATGTCTTTTGATTGATGAGTTTATGCCATTAACATTCATTACTATTATTGAGGTGATTTTTACTATCTGTCATGTTGATTTATTTCTGCTTTTGACTTTGAGTTAGTTTCTCCATTGGTTCACTGTTCTTTTAGTGTACTTCCTCCATTTGCTGGTTTTCATTTTTATTTTTGATTTTTTTCTTCATGACCTCTCTTATTTAGTATGTTTTATAGTGCTCTGAGAGCCTGGAGGAAGTTACCAGGTTGGGGAAGGACAATTTCTATACAGGGCATAAGGCAGAAAGCCACTGAGGAAGTGCCACAGTTTATTAAAGAGTAAACAAGGTGGTAGAAGGGAAGGTGTCTCATGAAAGAGAGGGCAACCCTAACCAAGGAAATGATCTGGGATGGAATAAATATGGAACATAGAGAAGCAATGTACAAAATGCCACACTGGATGACTGGATTTTGGCCACGCAGGATATAGGGACACAAGCAGCTCAAGCCTCTCTGCTGGCCTCAGCCATAGCAGTTGCATAAAAGCAGGACTAAGGAGGTTTGAAAACAACTAGTCAGAGACTGCAAAAAAGTGCACCCTTTTTCCCATTGTCCCTTTACAACCTGCTGGAGTGAACCCCCAAGAGTTAAAATCTAGTGCTTTATGGCAAATGGATGTCACTCATTATGCACCTTTTGAAAAATATGTATATTAAAGTAATCATTAATATCTATTCAGGCTGTGTAATGGCCACAGCCTCCACAAGAAAAACCACCAAAAAGGTCATCTCTCATCTACTTAAATATTTTGGAATTGTGGATGTTCCCATGTCTATTAAATCTGACAATGGACCAGCCTATACTAGCAAGACATTTCAAGCAGTTTGCAATGATTGGTACATACAGCACTTAACTGGGATCCCCTACATCCTTTAGACTCAAGGCATCATAGAAAGAACACACAAGGAATTTAAAGACCATGCTACAAAATAGAGAGGGGAAACTATACCAAGTCCCCTTGTGATGCCTTGAACAAAACCTTATTTGCCTTAAATTTTCTTTCAATTTCAAAATTTTCTACAGAAATAGCAGCTCATAAGCATTGGGCCCCACTCATGGGACCCTCCCATCTACCTATGGTCTCATGAAAGGATCCCATAACAAATGCATGGGATGGTCCAGGACCCTTCCTAACCATGGGTGGAGGATTTACATATGTTAACAGGAGCCTCACTCCATCTGGGTGCCTGCCAGGAAGTCAAGCCCTGGACACTCAGAACCACCAACCAAGATGAAGGAACTAACTCTGGAGGAGAAACCTCACAAGCAAAGAATTCAACAATGCAAATGGACTCACATAAAGTAACCTGGAGTAACCTTAAAGGTCTTGTTGACTAAGCCACCAGATTAGTCCCTTTGCCTGGTGGCAACCCCATCCTTGGGCCTATGATGATGGTCATAGTGTGTGCAATGCTCACTGCTAACAGTGAAGCCTCCCATCAGTTAAATTGGGCTTTGGTCACTAAGCCACAACTTTTAGCAGTGGCCAATTGGGAAGGAGCACTACCCAAGCTCTTTTACAATAATTCCAACATTATTGATCCTGAGTTATTCATCCAGGAGGTAAGTGTACCCTGGAATCCAAGCATTTCCATACCTACTCTTCCCATTTGTTTCTCCATAGTTGATAATAAGACCTACCATCAGGACAGTCCTCTTGGTTTGCTCTTGCCCATGAAACTATTTTAGATAACTATAACAAATCATATGTTGGCCTGTCTCTCTCTGACTTTAGAGTTCTGGTTAATGCTACCTATAGCCATAGACTCCCCCATGGAAAATGCAAGAAACTCTTGCTGCCAACATGCCCAACAATGCCTTTTGGAAAGCCCCCACTCAGATAATGATAGCATCCCATGGAATCAATGTGTCACTGCCATACCTTATCTCCTTGATAAGAGGAATTTTTCCAGGGGAGAACAACATCTATTGCACCTGGGCAGGCACATAAGGGAATGTAACTTATGTGCCTCCCATCTCCATCATATGGCTACTACAGTACCTACTACATGGAACAAGCTGTCACTAACAGTTATGCAGGAAATAAATATGGCATGATGGATATAATGCCAGTATTGCTAGCTGCTAGACCCATCAAATGGGCAGCAGTTGGCTGGATGAATGAGGCTATATTGAGTTCAGACCCTGACCATGGATTTGCCTTTATGCCAAGTTATACCATACCTACTATGCACAAGCTTGTGTTATACCACCCTTTGCCATGCTAATAATCAATGATGCTGATGACATAAATATCACTCATACAGAGATCTCTTGTGCAGTCAATATATCCTGCTGGCTCACAAATTGTCTAACCCCTGATATGAAAGCTAAACATATATTTATCCTCAGCATGCTGCCAGCCACATTTGGCTCAAATGAATATGTCCAGAGAATGGTGGAGTCCATGGGACATGGAGATGAAAAATCTTCTGAATAAGATCCAACACTGGATAAGGTGTGCAGTTAGCTTTGTCATCACTGAAATTATTGCCCTGGTAGCAGCCATTACCACCACAACTACTGCTACTTCTTTGCTCACTCAGAGTATCCAGACTACTCAGACTGTAAACAGTTTGTCTGCTGCCATGACGTAAATCTTTGTTATTCAAAATGACTTAAATAAACTGTCCTGAGATACTATTTTATACATTCAGTAAGAACTAGACCTCCACCAGAAAAAAAACAGATATTCTGTATATCTTGCAAAGGCTCACTTGGACCCTGAATTCCATAGTATTTGTGTCACCCCCAATATGCTGTATCTGAAAATGTAACCTTACATTTCTCCAATTTTTCTCAGTATATTGAGGGCACATGGGATGCAAACTATGTTATGACTATGTATGAACTTACTAAGGCAATTGTCAAAATCAATGAGACTAAGGTGTTTATCTTCACAACCTCTTCCTTCTTCTAAGGATTGACTAAACATTGGAAAAACCTGATAGCCAAATTAACTAATCCTTATAATGCTATTACTGGCCCTACTCTTTATAATAATGATTTCTTTTCTTGTGTTGTAGATGCTTACATAACTATGTAAAGGCCAGAGGGGGGAGATTTGGGAACAAGTCATAGAGTATTGCATACGTGGCATAAGTTAAGGGTGTGTGAGTGGTAGGCCACTCTCCTTGTGCTAGGCATGTGAGTGGCAGGCTGCTTACCCCATAGGCACAGCCCTGGGCATGAGGCCTTCTGTTGCAGTCCTTGCATTTACTCCATGGCCCACTCCTTGATTGGTTGCTGCAAGGATGGTTAGCAGAAATTGCTTTGGTCACTGCCTGTATTCTGCTTGGCTACTACCTGGGTGTATATACATGGCACTGTGCAATAAAATCAGACCTGCTTATTGCCTGGTCTCCAGAGGTCTTGGTTAGCAATTCTGCAGCCACACTCTTCTCTACCCTGTACTGCGGACCTCCTTGCTGGATGAGAGAGAGAGAGTCCATGCAACAGAGATCATTGTGGAAGAGGCTGACAGTTGAATACTTCCCATAAAATTCTACAGGAATGTCAGCTCTCAAAACTTCTGTTTTAAAATGAATGCCCCCAGTGATCCACTTCTTTCAGCCAAGCCCTATCTGCCTAAGTTACCACCAAGTAGCCACTCACTATTAATCCATCAAATGACTGAACCCAGTGGTGAGGTTAGGGCACTCGTAAACTCATCACAGCCCCTTTGAACCTTCCTTCATTGTCTAACATATAAACTTTTCTGGGGTATCTTGCATCCAAACCATAACACTTCACTGCATTAATTTAATTTGGGTGATTTTTTTACAACCTCTGTCAATCAAGATTTAGTACTAATCAAACCAAAAATCTTCTCTCTCCATTTCTCCTAGAAAAATCAAACACTTCAATGAGTATTGCAAACTACATGTTCTCTAAAAAAAAAAAAAAAATCACAAGCATGTAGCAGTTACTCTGGCTTGTTTTCAGAGTATTTGTAAATCAATGTCCAATATTAACTGTAGTTCATTGCCCATGACAAGAATTTTCACAAAGTAGATCATTAACATATTTAATTGCAGGAGGCACCTCAGCAAAATCTCTCTCTCAGTGATTGAAAGAAAATAGCCACCCAAATAATATGAGGATGACTAGAGGATATTAGCTTCGTGGAATTGCCACAGAGGTGAAGAGGGGGCCATTAAGAAGAAAGTGAGGGCTAGGGATGTGGCTCAAGTGGTAGCGTGATTGTCTGGCATGCTTGCGGCCCGGGTTCGATCCTCAGCACCACATACAAACAAAGATGTTGTGTCCACCAAATACTAAAAAATAAATATTAAAATTCTCTCTCTTTCTCCCTCTCTCTCACTGTCTCTCACTCTCTCTTTAAAAAAAAAAAAGAAAGTGAGGTCAGGGTCAACAGCCTTTGCTGTGTCACAGTGAGAGAGGATAGAAAACATTGTACTTTGAACTCATCTAGATACAACAATTTTGCCTTCAGTTGGTGAGGGTCATTCAGCCACCATGGCCTTTCAGGACCTCCTGGATCAAGTTGGTAGTCTGGGGAGGTTTCAGATAATTCAGATGGCTTTTCTTCTTACCTACAATGCCATGGCACAGACTCATATTTTATTGGAGAATTTCACTGCAGTCATCCTTGGTCATCGCTGCTGGGTCCACATGCTCGATAATGCCACTGTCTCTGACAATGACACTGGGACTCTCAGCCAAGAAGCCCTCCTGAGGATCTCCATCCCACTAGACTCAAGCCTGAGGCCAGACAAATGTCATCGCTTCATCCACCCACAATGGCAGCTCCTTCATCTGAATGGAACCTTCTCAAACATGAGTGAGGTGGACACGGAGCCCTGCATGGATGGCTGGGTATATGACCGGAGCTTGTTCCTCTCCACCACCGTGACTGAGGTAAAAGGCTTGATTTTCCACTCATAAGTATTTGACTTGGTTGTGTGGAAACAATGAAAATAATGAACATGCTTTGAGCCTTTAATTGCTGTGTGGGTGCTGGTTCTTCTTTTCTTTTTTTCAGAAACTACTGATTTTTTTAAAAGCAATTCAGGGCACATACTTAGTGTAATGATAAAAAATAAATAGGAGCCTACTGTCATGGCACTTTGATTCTTGTGAATATCACAGTTTAAGCAAGTAAATTATGTGTCTTATTAAAAATGTGATGCTAAGTCAGTAACACCCTGCCTTGATTGCCAGTTAGATATGTATGGTTGGCTGATCAAAACCTGAGTACACAGAATGAACTTCTACAATACTCATGTGGGAAAGTGTGCAGTGGTATTCAAGATTCAGTAAATTCTTCAAGGTCCTTGAATGATAGTAGTCTGTGGCCAGATTTGAGAACTTCTCAGTATGGGTTAAAGTGATCATTAATGGAACCCATAGGTATAAGGCAGTCTTCCTAGATTTTACACAGAGAACAGGGTGATATAATTGAAGTGTTTTTGAAAACAGAAGCTACAAAAAGAAGACAGGGGCCTGACATAAAGAAAACCATAGGTCATGTGAAGGTGTTTTGTTATGCTGGTTTCTTTGTCTTCCAGTGGGATCTGGTATGTGAATCGCAGTCACTGAATTCAGTATCTAAGTTCTTCTTCATGGCTGGAATGTTGGTTGGAAACATTGTATATGGCTATTTGTCAGACAGGTGAGTGTCTCTGGTTCACAGATCTCTCTACCCCTGGGTACCATCATCAGCTTATGAATCATTTATGCATATGAAAAAATTATTACAAATTACACTGTCTTGGGTGTACCTTTGTTCCCAGGTATCTACAAACACAAATACAAAATGTCATTCAGTGTGGTGAGTGATGTTTATAAAAGACTTGAGTCCTGTGTGTAGAAAATCAGCATGATATTTGGAGGTGTTTTACCAGAGGCTTTGGAGAGAAGATACCACAATATGGGGTCTTAAAGATCGAAAACAGTTAACAATGGGGACACAGAGGTGGATATGTCACCATATCAGATCCAGGAAGATGTGTCACCACATCAGATTCAGCCTGCTTAAATATGTAGACAGGAAAAAGACATTGTCAGTGTCATGCCAGTAGGTAAACTCAAAGGACTTCACTATGCTACATTATCCAAAAATGTTTAAGAGTAAAAAGAGTGAAGTTCCAATGAAGCAAGGAAAAGTGCTTTTTCACATACAATGAATCTTCAATGGGATATTGAATGATTTTTCTTCAGAATACATGGAAGCATCCCAACCTTTTCTTCTCAATAAGGGTCATTATAGTATGTTACTTATACATCTGTAAATTCATATTTTACAAAGTGAGACAGTTGGGTTTATGGATCTTAATTTTCATGTAACTTAAATGTGTTGTTTCCTTTTCTTCTTTTGTGTACGTACCATTCTGTTTTTGGGATGCATACATGTTCCTATTTGTACTTTTAGTTCACATTTCTAATTGCTACATAGTGGTCCACAGTGGAGATCCATAACAGTGTTCCTGAGCCACCTTTGGGAAATGGGCAACCAGATTACCACCCAATGCTTGCCCTCCCAAACCTAAGAAAAGGTCAACTTTATATGTTCTTTTGCTGTGATAAATACATGTTATATTTTTACAAATATGTTTTGTTTACCAAGGTCAACAAATCCAAACTCAGCAGATAGGGACTCTTACCCAACCCATCAGCAACGTTGATGTACTGCTTCATAGCTGTTCCTATTACATCATGTTAGCCATACCTGTGCAGTTCTAGAGTCTCAAGCGCTGATTTTAATATTTTATACACAATGTTGCCTCTCCACTATCATAAGTGTATGGCTCAGTACAAGAAATATTTATGAGGTATTAATATTTCTAACACTGCAGCATGTCTTGTATAGCTTGAATTGGTGTTGAACTACTGGTAACAATTTAAGAAGTAGTTTTGAGGACAAGCTATCTATGTTAAAAGAAGAAGAGTTGATTTAAGAAGATCAGATGTTGGTCCTTTATGAATATTTCATAGGGGTGAAGTGTTTTCTTTGTGCCAACTTTTACCACAGTTGTTATTGTTCCCACAATCTCATCTTTCCCTTTTCCATAGGTTTGGGAGGAGGTTACTTCTGACATGGTGTCTTCTTCAGCTGGCCGTTGCTGACACCTGTGCTGCCTTTGCTCCCACATTTCTGGTTTACTGCTCACTACGCTTCCTGGCTGGCATGTCCACCATGACCATTGTGACAAATGCTATTCTTCTCAGTAAGTCAGCACTGACTCTTGGACATTTACTGAGACTTGACTTTTACTTTGATATTCTACCTTTGCTTGAAGTAATTATTCAGTGATGTTTTCTTTCAGTTGTAGAATGGACAAGTCCCAAATACCAAGCTATGGGAACAACAATGGCAATGTGTGCTACTAGTTTTGGGAATATCCTACTGGGAAGCCTGGCTTTTGCTATTCGAAACTGGCATACTCTTCAGCTGGTTCTGTCTATACCGATGTTCTTCTTTTTTATTTCCTCAAGGTATGAGCTCCCTTTTGTCTTTCTCTTCTAAAACCATGGTATGGTAATGTACATGGCATCAGGACATAAAAATTTATTTCTTCTTGGTTCTACATGAGGATGTGCTCTCAGAACAAGTGTCTTGGTACAATTTGAGAAGCAGGGCGAGTAGGATGGTCAGATGAAATTGAGGACATTGAAAATCTTTCAATTCATTGTAACTAGTAAATATTTTTTTGTAAAATATTATCCCAAGCTTTGCAAGTGATATACTGAAAATTATTTACTGTTTATGTGAATTTCTCTTTAACTGTTATATACTGTTTTTACTAATAGGTAAAATATAAGATATCCTATTATATTTACATCATAGATAAGCAACAAATAATGTTTTAGGCATGGGATACAGTTTTTAAAATATGATACACTATTTGGAATTCAAGTCAACTATGCTTACTAAAACAAGAACCATGAAAACAAAATATCAATGTATCCTTACCTGAAGTTCTGAGTCTTTCAGCTCATCCTTGATGTAAGCCTCATTTTGTACTGTGTAGAAAGAATTATTGCAAACATATTTCCTTTGGAGATTGGTAACTCAGAAGGATCCAGAGTGTCAGAGCAGGTCCTCAAGAGTTTGCAGTGACAAACTGAGGTAGGTGAAGGAGGGGAAAGAGCAGGGAGCAACTTAGTGAACTAATAACCAGGAGAAAACAAAAATGAGTAGTTTTCAGGATAGAAAGAGAAATAATAAAGGCAGTAGAAGAGTCAGGAATGCAATCCCTCAGTGGCAGAAGGGAAGCATTTCTCAAGAAGCCAAAAGTCTTTCTACCACCTAGCTCAAGAAAAACAGACACTGACCAATATATCCACAATCAGAACAGATAATAAATTCAGGAAAGCTGAGCTGTGTTTACTCAGGAGAATGTTTTAGATGTGTCTGGCTGGAGAGTGAATCACCACTCCCCGGAAAGGTCTTGGAGCCTTCCAGCAGAGGTGTTTGGATCAGGGAAGCCCTGACAGCTTAAAGGAACTTGTTAATTATCCTTCCTGACCCCACATCTGGGAATACCTGAATTTTATCCTTGTTTTTAAGATAGCATTTCCTGTTTTATTTGCCTTATTTCTCCCTCTTTTTTCTTCATTTTTGTCTTTCACTTGGTACACATGCATTTTGAATATCTGTGAGTATCCATATTGAGAGCCGATTTGGGCAAAAAAGAGAGAATACTCTTTTATGAGAATACAGTGTGGGGTTAAACTCAGAGTGACTAGTCAATCAGTCTGCAGAGTGGAGAAGAACGAAGAGGACTTCCGTTTGAAATTGACAGTATCATCTCTGAGTGAAAAGTGTGACTCATGGTAGGGGAGTGGAATTGATTAAGATGAGACATAAAGTCCCATATCTTCAATCCTAGGAGAGGCTGGATGATAGAGTGACGTTCCTACACACCTTTTCCTAGCACATGTGCAGTAACTCTTGGAAAGAGGGATGGAATTTAATTCAGGTCAGTCTATAGACAAAGCAAGTGGAGGAGCTGGTCAGGAGACCTGGCAGACCTACATTCCCACCTGCAGACACAACAACAAAACCATTTGGAGAGTGAAAACTGTCACATGCCTCCCCCACCCTCTAACCAGGTGGCCAGGCAAGGAGCTAGCTGAATTCAGCATACAGACTAACCTAACAAGTTTGGCAGGTTAGCTCAGTTAAAAACTACAAAGGGTGTGAAGTCTGTATCATATAGATTTTCTTTTTGAAAAATTTATTGGCTTTTTTTAGTTATATGTGACCATAGAATCCATTTTGATGTAATTATGGGATATATCTTATTCTTTTTAGGATCCCATTCTAGTGTATGCATATGATGATGGGATTCACTGTGATGTTTTCATATATTATAGGGAAAATTATGTCAGGTGCATCCAATGTCTTTCCTCTTTCTATCTGCCTTGCTTTCCCTCCAATCCCCATTGTGAAATCTACTGAACCTCTATTTTTCCCCTTCCTGTTATTTTGGATTAGCTTCCTCATATTAGAGAAAGCATTTGACCTTTGGCTTTTGGGGATGGGCTTATTTCACTTATGATATTCTCCAGATTCATCCATTTACTGGCAAATGTCATAAAGTCATTCTTCTTTCTCACATTTGGCAGTTTCTTAAATTAAAACACTGAATACAAAATACTCATTTCAAAAATGCAAAAGAAGCAATCCGGACACCTTTATGAAAATTATTGCCTTACCTTATTGATATTAACTAATACCTATATACAACACAATCTCTCATACACAACTTTGTTCTTCTTGCCAATCTTCATGAAAGCCCCATCCTGCACCCATTATACTCTCCCCATTTTAACTCTTGTCTTCTATCCCTTCCCATACTTTCTTTCTTCTTTTCTTTTTCTTCTTTTTTGTACATCTTCAAATTCCACTTAGTCTACAATTGTTACCATGTAATCTTAGAGCTTATTCTGTATTACTTGTTGCACACATTCCTCCTGGATTAATAGAGTTATAGAAATCATTTTTAATTGCAGATATAATGTGTATTGATATATGGGTAACCCTTACGCTACCATTGTTACTTATGGCATCTTTCCTTTCAAAGAGGCATTGGAAGTTGAAATTAACATTTTGATTTTGCTGACGTGATGTGTTGAAGCTAGGCCATCCCCCCAGCACAGGGCTTATTATAAAGAGATAACTACACTAAAGGACTCCTATTACCAGGGGAACCAATGTCAGGCTGGGGGACAAACCCAGGCTGCAACATGTCCTGCCCCAGAAATATTCAGAATCAAATTGGAAGGAAAGTTGGTTTTATTCAAAGCCAGCTTTGAAGGAAGATAGAAGAAACTGACTGCCATGATTTTATTCTCTTTTAATGCTGAGTAATATTCCATTGTGTATATATACCAGTATCTTTACCCTTTCATCTATTGAAGGGCATCTAGGTTGATTCCACAATTTAGCTACTGTGAATTTTGCTACTATAAACATTGTTGTGGGTGTGTCACTGTAGTATGCTGTTTTTAAGTTTTTTTTTTTTTGGTACAAAACAAGAGTGGGATAGCTGGGTCAAATGGGGGTTCTATTCTAAGTTTTCTGAGAAATCTCCATACTGCTTTCCAGATTGGTGCACCAATTTGCAGTCCCACCAGCAGTGTATGAGTGTGTTTTTTCCCCACATCTTTGATAATATTTTTTGTTGCTTTTATTCTTAATAACTGTTATTCTGTCTGGAGTGAGATGAAATCTTAGAGTAGTTTTGATTTGCATTTATCTAATTGCTAGAGGTGTTGAACATTTTTTTCATCCACTTGTTGATTGATTGTATATCATCTTCAGAGAAGTATCTGTTCAGTTCCAGTTCCTTAGCCCATTTTTTGATTGGGTTATTTGCTTTTTTGGTGTTTTTTTGAGTTCTTTATATATTCTGGAGATTAATGCTCTATCTGATGGGCATGTGGTAAAAATTTGCTTCCATTCTGTAGGCACAGATCTATTCACTTCACTGATTGATTCTTTTGCTGAGAAGAAGCTTTTTCAGTTTTAATCCATTCCATTTACTGATTCTTGATTTTATTTCTTATGCTTTAGTAGTCTTGTTAGGGAAGTTAGGGACTAATCAAACATGTCAAAGATTTCATCCTACTTTTTATTTTATTAGGTCCAGGGTCTCTGGTCTAATTCCTAGGTCCTTGATCCAGTTTGAGTTGAGTTGAGTTTTGTACATGGTGAGTGATAGGGGCTCAATTTCATTTTGCTGCATATGGATTTCCAGGTTTCCCAGCACTATTTGTTAAAGAGTCTATACTTTCTCCAATACATGTTTTTGGTGCTTCCACTAGTATGAGATAATTGTATTTATGTGGGTTTGTCTCTGTGCCCTCTATTTTGTACCATTGGACTACAAGTCTATTTTGCTGTCAATAACATGTTTTTTTTTTTTTAAACTATTGCTCTGTAGTATACTGTAAGGCCTGGTATTTTGAGTTCACCTGCTTCACTCTTCTTGCTAAAGATTGTTTAGCTATTCTGTGTCTCTTATTTTTCCAGATGAATTTAATGATTGCCTTTTCTATTTCTATGAGGAATGTCATTGGAATTTTGATTGGAATTGCGTTAAATCTGTATAGTGCTTTTGGTAGTATGGTCATTTTGACAATATTAATTCTGCCTATCCTAGAACAAGGCAGATCTATTTTCTAAGGTCTTATTTAACTCTTTAGCATTCTGTAATTTTCATTGTAGAGCTCTTTCATCTCTTTCATTGATTCCCATGGGTTTTAATTTTTTTTGAGGCTATAGTAATTGGGGTAGATTTCCGAGTTTTTATTTCAGAGATTTCATCTCTGATGTACAGAAATGTTTTTGATTTATGGGTGTGGACTTTATATCCTGCTACTTTACTAAATACATTTATTAGTTGTAGAAATTTTCTGGTGGATTTTTTGGATCCTCTATGTATAAAATCATAAATAGTGAGTTTGAATTTTTCTTTTCCTATCCGTATCCCTTTAATTTATTTCATTGGTCCAATTTTTAAGTAGACTGGCAGATTGGATTTTTTAAAAGACCCAACAATATGCTGCCTTCCAGGGACTCATAGCACAAGACATCCATGGACTGAAGGTTAAAGTTTAGGAAAAAAAACAACATAGTACTCACATGAACTGTGTGAGCAAGCAGGCGTTTCCACCCTCTTATCAAATAAAATAGACTTCAAGCCAAAGCTAATCAAAAGGGATAAAGAAGAATATTTCGTACTGATTAATGAAATCATACACTCACAATATATAATAATTATAAATATATACTCCCCAAACAATGAAGCATCTGTATTCATCAAACAATTTCAAGAGTCAAATAGACCACAACACAATACCACCCTGCATTCTATCAGATCATAGTGAAATATAATTAGAAATCAATGATAAAATAGAAGTTACTCAAACACCTGGAGACTAAATAATATGAACAATGGTTTGCAGAAGACATCAGAGAGGAGATTCAAAAATTCTTAGAGGTAAATGAGAACACTGGTACAACATATCTAAATCTCTGGGATACTATGAAGGCAGTACTGAGAGGAAAGTTGATTGCATGAAGTTTATTTCTTCAAGGAAGAAAAAGTCAACAAATGAATGAACTGACATTACATCTCAAAGCCCTAGAAAATGAAGAATAAATCAATACCAAGAAGTAATAGAATTCCAACATGGCGGCGGGCGCGGAGAGATCAAGTCTCTGACCTCTTCAGCTGTGCAGGCATAGGGAGTCGTAAACAGCCTAAATCTGTTTGCTCAAGATCATTAGGCAATGCTGAGCTGACATGGATCTGGGGCGAACAGTCTGGGCCTCTCAGAACACACACTGAGCCCGGATCAGCTGAATTCAAGCTCCCATTCACCTGCTTCCCGCAGACAAACAGCTGTGACTCAGCACTAATCCATCCGGCTGAAACAACTGGTCAGCCCTTCTGATCCTACGGAGGTAATGCCAACCGAGCCTTCATAGGTAGTGGCCACAGGTTTGAAACGGGGCTTGGGAGAGACAGTAAGGACCCACCCGTTGCATTGGTCACCCGGCAAAGGGAAACAAACTGTCGCCATTTGCAAGAGATACCACCATGGCAGAGAACTGACATCATCAGACTGCAGTGGAGGAGATAACTTCATTGAAACCTGCGGCTACAGGTGTGTAATTCCCTAGCCTTACCTCTCCACACATCGGGGAAACCTTAAGGGCCCGTCCCAGCTCTCCCGTGAGCGTGGTAGCCAGACCAAGGGAATTAGAGGTGGCATGGGACAGTAAAATTAGGGGCAGTAAAATTCGCTGAGGATTCTCAGCCCCAAGCTCTACAAACTTAGGGTCTGAGGGAATGGCAAACTGGAAGAGTGTGCCCAGTCATTCATGAAAACAGGGCTCCTGGGAGCAGCAGACCTGGCGTGTACCCAGTATTGTGGTGAGCGGCACCGGTGAGAGGGGCCTGGCTAGAGGAAAAGTGGGGAAGTGACTAGACACAAGAGGAGGCCCTAGGCACTCAGGATTGGAGACTCGCCCAGTCTGGGAGGAGGAGCTGCTGCACAGTGATTGATTCCCGCTTATTGACAGGAGAAACTTGGCCTGGTGGGCACAGCGCCACCTACTGGAAGAGAAGTTAATCAAACTCTAAGACTGCATTTATTAGTTTTTTTTCTTTTTTCTTTTCTCTCTTTTTTTTGATTGGGTTTTTCTTTCATTTTCGTTTTTCTTTCTTGTTTTTTAAAATTTTTTTTACAATTTTTTAAAAAATTTTTTTCTTCCAATTTTAATTTCAATTCATTTTTATTATTTAAAAAATTTTTTTTTCTTTTTTTCTTTCCTATTTTTTCTTCTTTTGTCTTTTCATTTCTTTTCAATTTTGTTATTCCCCCTTCCTTGAATTCTACCTGCTTACTCTCATTCTCTTTAGTGACTTCTTCCCTTCCCTTCTAATACCTTTCCTCCCAAGCATCAAATAAATTTATAGGAGTAAACAGTAACTCAGCAAACAGAACAAGAAGTAACATGAGCAGCATGAAAAAGCAAGGAAGAAAAGGGGTACAAACAATGCAGGACAGCCTAAATATTCAGGAGGACCTAGAGTCATCAGAAAAATGGTCATATAAAGAACTCAAGGAACACCTTAGACAGACGGAATGGAACCTTAAAGAGGATATGAGACAGCAAATTCAAACAGTGAAAGAACACATTGAAAACGAATTTCATAAACAGATAAAAGAAGAAGTTAAGCATCTTTATCAGGAGATTGAGATTATAAAAAATAATCAAACAATAATTCTAGAAATGAAGGAAACGATAAACCAAATTAAAAACTCAATTGAAAGTATCACTAACAGAGTGGAGCAAGTAGAAGCTAGAACGTCAGATAATGAAGACAAAATATATCATCTTGAAAAGAGTCTAACCAACTCAGAAAGGCTGGTAACAAATCACGAGAAAAACATCCAAGAGTTATGGGATAACATAAAAAAACCAAACTTACGAGTCATCGGGATAGAAGAAGGTACAGAGATTCAAACCAAGGGAATGAGTAACCTGCTGAATGAAATAATTACAGAAAACTTTCCAGAAATAAAAAAGGAAACAGATATACAAATTGAAGATGCATACAGGACACCGAGCACACAAAATTACAGTAGACCAACGCCAAGACACATTGTTATGAAGATATCCAATATACAGAACAAAGAGAAAATATTAAAAGCTACAAGAGAAAGGAGACAGATTACATTCAGGGGTAAACCAATAAGGTTAACAACGGATTTTTTATCACAGACACTGAAAGCAAGAAGGTCATGGAACAATGTATTTCAAACACTGAAAGACAATGGTTGCCAACCAAGAATTCTGTATCCAGCAAAATTAAGCTTCAGGTATGACAACGAAATAAAAATCTTTCATGATAAACAAAAGTTAAAAGAATTTGCAGCCAGAAAACCAGCATTGCAAAGCATTTTGAGCAAAACACTACACGAGGAAGAAATGAAAAACAATAACCAAAACCATCAGAGGGAAGTGCCTGAGTAAAGACAGAGGGAGAGGGGAAAGATAATCATGGAGAAACAAACTAAATTTTTTTAAAAAGGATAAATAATCAAACATGGATGGAAGTACAAACCATATATCAATAGTAACTCTGAATGTTAATGGCTTAAACTCTCCAATAAAGAGACATAGGCTGGTATCATGGATTTAAAAAACAAATCAAACAATATGCTGCCTCCAGGAGACACATCTGATTGGAAAAGACATACACAGGCTGAAGGTGAAAGGATGGGAAAAAATATACCACGCACACGGTCCTCGTAAGCAAGCAGGGGTGGCCATCCTCATATCAAATAAAATCGACTTCAAGACTAAGTTAATCAAAAGGGATAAAGAAGGACATTATATACTGTTAAAAGAAACCATTCACCAACAAGACATAACAATTATCAATATTTATGCACCAAATAATGGTGCTGTGACATTCATAAAACAAATTCTCCTCAAGTTCAAGAATCAAATAGACCACAACACAATAATTATGGGTGACTTCAACACACCTCTCTCACCATTGGACATATCCTCCAAACAAAAGTTGAATAAAGAAACTATAGAACTCAATACCACAATCAATAACCTAGACTTAACTGACATATATAGAATATATTAACCATCATCAAATAGATATACTTTTTTCTCAGCAGCACATGGATCCTTCTCAAAAATAGACCATATATTAAGCCATAGGGCAACCCTCAGTAAATATAAAGGGGTGGAGATAATACCATGCATTTTATCTGATCATAATGGAATGAAACTGGAAATCAATGATAAAAGAAGGAAGGAAAAATCCTGCGTCACATGGAAAATGAATAATATGTTACTGAATGATCAATGGGTTACAGAAGACATAAAGGAGGAAATCAAAAAATTCTTAGAGATAAATGAAAATACAGACACAACATATTGGAATCTATGGGACACAATGAAAGCAGTTTTAAGAGGAAAATTCATCGCCTGGTGGTCATTCCTCAAAAAAAGAAAAAAACCAACAAATAAATGAGCTCACACTTCATCTCAAAGCCCTAGAAAAGGAAGAGCAAAACAACAGCAAATGTAGCAGAAGGCAAGAAATAATTAAAATCAGAGCGGAAATTAATGAAATAGAAACAAAAGAAACTATTGAAAAAATTAACAAAACTAAAAGTTGGTTCTTCGAAAAAATAAATAAGATCGACAGACCTTTAGCCATGCTAACGAAGAGAAGAAGAGAGAGAACTCAAATTACTAACATATGGGATGAAAAAGGCAATATCACAACACATGCTACAGAAATACAGAAGACAATTAGAAATTA
Source organism: Urocitellus parryii (assembly GCF_045843805.1). NCBI lineage: Eukaryota > Metazoa > Chordata > Mammalia > Rodentia > Sciuridae > Urocitellus > Urocitellus parryii. The sequence goes on along the minus strand of NC_135534.1, from coordinate 10,323,384 downwards.
TTTTGAAAACCTATATTCCAATAAAATAGAAGATAGTGAAGACATTGATAAATTCCTTAAGTCATATGATTTGCCCAGACTGAGTCAGGAGGATACACACAATTTGAACAGACCAATATCAATGGATGAAATTGAAGAAGCCATCAAAAGACTACCAACCAAGAAAATCCCAGGACCAGATGGGTTTACAGCAGAGTTTTACAAAACCTTTAAAGAAGAATTAATACCAATACTTTTCAAGTTATTTCAGGAAATAGAAAAAGAGGGAGCTCTTCCAAATTTATTCTATGAGGCCAACATCACCCTGATTCCGAAACCAGACAAAGACACCTCAAAGAAAGAAAACTACAGACCAATATCTCTAATGAACCTAGATGCAAAAATCCTCAATAAAATTCTGGCGAATCGAATACAAAAACACATCAAAAAAATTGTGCACCATGATCAAGTAGGATTCATCCCTGGGATGCAAGGATGGTTCAATATACAGAAATCAATAAATGTTATTCACCACATCAATAGACTTAAAGATATGAACTATATGATCATCTCGATAGTCGCAGAGAAAGCATTCGACAAAGTACAGCATCCCTTTATGTTCAAAACATTAGAAAAACTAGGGATAACAGGAACTTACCTTGACATTGTAAAAGCTATCTATGCTAAGCCTCAGGCTAGCATCATTCTGAATGGACAAAAGTTAAAGGCATTCCCTCTAAAATCTGGAACAAGACAGGGATTCCCTCTATCACCACTTCTATTCAATATAGTTCTCAAAACACTGGCCAGAGCAATTAGACGAAAGAAATTAAAGGCATAAAAACAGGAAAAGAAGAACTTAAATTATCACTATTTGTAGACGACATGATTATATACCTAGAATACCCAAAAGGGTCTACAAAGAAACTACTAGAACCAATAAATGAATTCAGCAAAGTGGCAGGATATAAAATCAACATGCATAAATCAAAGGCATTTCTGTATATCAGCGACAAAACTTC